>NW_028290018.1:0-203143 GCF_059628265.1 Tinamus guttatus
CCTTCTTCCTGACAGTTGAGTCCTCACTGCCTCTCCTGAGACTGCAGAGTCATCTTTTGCCTGCGAATACTCAGTGCTTTACCTCTAAGAAACCCCATCTTTGAGGACCTCTCCCTTTATGAGGCTCTACTCACAGTCCATCCCAGGCATATGCTGTCCCAGGAGGATCTCTGTGCTCTCCTGACACCTCCAGCTTCCCCTCCATGAGAACAGCCGTCTGACACTGTGCCTTAATATGTAGGAGAGCTGTGTATGTGTAAATCCATGACCATTCAGCATCTCCACTATCCTTGGACTCTGATAGGTGAATTCTCAGACCGGCCCTTGGTCTCTGAAAGATCATTACATGATCCTGAGCTCTGTGTTGCTGAACTCATGAAGAATCCTGTGCAGCAGGCCCTTGAGGGGTGCAAGTCCTTGGGCCTATTCTTGACAGCAGCTTTGGAGGAAAAGCCCAGCTTTCACACACTGTACTGACAGAAATTACTTTATTACAGAGATACTGTTAGGGAGCCGGTCCTTGTCCAGCATTCAACACAAATTAGGGTATCAGGTGAGACAGAGGAGGCACCGTAAAAAGGGGAATGAATACAAGTAGTTGTACAGTAACACAATAACAATTATTATCACTACTAAAAGTCATAATAAAAATAACATGAAGAAAAAATGCTCAATCTAGTTACGGGATACAGAAAGAGTCATTTATGGAGAGATGTGGAAAAATTACCACTGCTTGAAAAGGTCCATGAAATCACTTTCCTAATGGCATCCTTGAGCTCCTTGTTCCTCATGCTGTAGATGAGGGGGTTCACTGCTGGAGGCACCACCGAGTACAGAACAGCCAGCACCAGATCCAGAGATGGCGAGGAGATGGAGGGGGGCTTCAGGCAGGCAAATGCACATGTGCTGAGAAACAGGGAGACCACGACCAGGTGCGGGAGGCACATGGAAAAGGCTTTGTGCCGGCCCTGCTCTGATGGGATCCTCAACACAGCAGTGAAGATCTGCACATAGGACACCACAATGAAATTGAAACACCCAAAGGCTAAACAGACACTAACCACAACAATACCAACTTCCCTGAGGTAGGAGTCTGAGCAGGAGAGCTTGAGGATCTGGGGGATCTCACAGAAGAACTGCTCCACCACATTGCCTTGGCAGCGGGGCAGGGAAAATGTGTTCGCAGTGTGCAGGAGAGCATTGAGGAAACCACTGGCCCAGGCAGCTGCTGCCATTCTGACACAAGCTCTGCTGCCCATGATGGTCCCATACTGCAGGGGTCTGCAGATGGCAAAGTAGCGGTCATAGGCCATGACTGTGAGAAGGGAACACTCTGCTGATATGAAAAACGAAAAAAATAAGGTCTGTGCAGCACATCCCAATTGGGAAATGGTCCTGGTGCCCCATAGGGAACTGGCCATGGATTTGGGGAGAATGGTGGAGATGGATCCAAGGTCGAGGAGGGAGAGGTTGAGGAGGAAGAAGTACATGGGGGTGTGGAGGCGGTGGTCGCAGGCTACAGCTGTGATGATGAGGCCGTTGGCCAGGAGGGCAGCCAGGTAGATGGCCAGGAAGAGCGAGAAGTGCAAGAGCTGCAGCTCCCGCGTGTCTGAGAATGGCAGGAGCAGGAACTCGTTGAATGAGCTGCTGTTGGACATTTCTTCTATTGGGCTCAGGAAAACTGTGTAGGCAAGAAAAGACAATAATAGCTTAGAAGAATTTTCTCTGAAATAAACTTTCCATTTTTCATAGAAATCCTTCTCTACTCTGTCCCGACTCTCAGTAATTTATTCTTCGCACTCATCTAACTCTGTTCTCCCTCTAAGTTCAAGATGGATATGTGATAGAGAGAACAGGACACTGCTACTGACATGGCAAGGACTCTGTGCACTGAATCCTGCCCTGGAGGGCACCTCACAACCCCAGCAGGACAAAAGAGACAGTCACGTGTCCTGACAGTCACAGGGTCTCCTAAAGGGAGAGTCAACCCCTTTGCAGCCCCTCCAATGACACTGCCCAGCACCCTGGGCACATTGCCCCTCTTCAGACACCTCCATGGCAAGACCTCAGGGTGAGTATCTGAATTTGTAGCTGAAGCCCCAGCTGACTGCCAGGACAAGAGCAGAAAGGAGAGGCAGGGAAACGAGGAGAAACACTGTGACTGCTGCCAAGGGAGGAGAGACAGACAGAGGGGCACCGTCCCCAGGTTGCACCTCCCAGACAGTGTGGACTCCCAGGACAGTGGTTATCAGCCCCTGTGCCTTGCAATGGGAAATGGGCACATGGCAGGAGAGAGGCAGCTCTGCTGTTCTGGAAATCTGACTGTAGAGGAGGTCAGAAATGCCCTGGAGCCCATCCCCTTGAGAGCAGAGTGAGACTAAGCACAATGAGAATGAGGAGAGCTGCAGAGCAGATATTGCTGCTGCCCACAGGTGAAAAGGCAGTTGAAGGAATATTCTGGGGTCCTCGCAGACCTATTGATCCCTCAGAGCAGCACTGCAGAACTCTCCTTCAGGCATCTAAACCTAGAATGTGCCATTCATTTGCTGCCTTGTCAAAGATACAAAACAAAATCCTAGCCTCTGGATATTCCCTTCCCTTTCACAGAAGCTTCCCAAGAGTGTCCTCTTGAAAAGCCCCTTCCAGATATGTTGTGTGGGTGAGGCTGAGCTGTGAGCCGCCCTGACCCCACACAGCAGCCTCTCAGCAGGAGAATGAACCTGCCCGGGGGGATCTCTCCTCCCACCCAGAGCTTCTCCCTGCAGCGCCCTGGCAGGCTGAGTGCTGATCCTCACAGAATCACTGCCCCGGGCACACAGCACCCTGGGGCGCATGGACACTGCTCTGAAGAACAGTGCTCTGAACAACCTGTGTGCCCACATTGCCTTCACTGTCTTGTACCAGCTCCAGAAGAAGTAGTCATGATGCCCTGACCTTGTGATGCTGGGACAGGGAATTTTTGTTCTGTAGCATCTCCTCGTATGCAATGTAGAAGCAGGGAGAACAGTCCTCAAAAAAAAAAAAAATAGTCATCAGCTGGAGGGATGCTGCAGACCCCTCCAGAAACCTCAGCAGCATTACCCTACAGCCGGCGACTTACCGTGTCACAGATTGCTCCCACCATGAGCTCTCCTCTGTCCTCCCACTCCCTGCTGCCTTTCACCTCTCTGTCCTCTCTCCTCTGCTGTCCGCAGCAGCAGGCAGTGCCCGCAGCCCTGCTGCTCTTGGCACAGGAGCTGCTCCTGCACTCGGCTGTCTCTGGGCAGTGCTGACAGGTTGCCACGAGCTGCAGCCCAGCTGAATTCATGAATTACTCTATCCCTTGGGATTCCTCCTTCTGGGATATGTTCCGTCAAGTAGAGTAACCTGTTTTCCTTCTCTAAAGACTACAAGGATACAGATTCCAATGTTGCAATTTATTTCATCAGATAATGATTATCTACCAAAGTTAGAAATGTCCCACGGGAAGTCCTGATTCACATCTCTTAACTAGGCAGGACACCCAGACAGGGATAAGAAGGGAGCTTGTTGATACATGGTGCATATATGATTCAGATGACTTATTCAGATGGCTTATTGGGGCTCCACATGTCTGTTCAGAAGTGCCAGGTTTGGAGAAGGATTCAGCTAACTCATGAACTCCACAAATACATGGCAGGTGGGATTCCCCTTTACCAGGCCGTCACGGAATGAGTGGTGGTGGGGGTGAGTGACACAATACATTTCACTCATGAGAAAGAAATAGGAATTGGTTTTATTGGTAATGACAATGGTTTCATGAGATTCTATGGCAAGGTCACTTATTAGCTACTGCATGGAGGTTCAAGACACACACAGGACATCAAGGACACCCTCCCGTTGGGTCGCGAGGTTCAGATTGGACCCCCTTGCTTTCCAAACTCCTTCTGAGAGGAGTCTGGGTGCGGCTGGATCCAGTCCTTGCCCTTGTTTAACCTCCTAAGGTTCCTCTCTGCCCATTCTCCAACCTCCCTAGGTCCCTCTGAATGGCAGCACAGCCCCCAGGATAGTTGGCCACTCCACCCAAGTTTGGTGTCATCTGCAAACTTGCTGGGGCTGCCCTCTGTCCCCTCATCCAAGTCATTGATGAACAAGCTGAACATTAGTGTAACCAGTACACACACCAGTGCACAGCAGTACACACCACCACACACCAGCACAAACCAGCACAAACCAGTGCTGCAGCGCACGCCAGCACATAACAGTGCACACGCTGTAGACCCCAGGACACAAGCACACACCAGCGCACACCGGTAGAGACGCCTGCACACACCTGTGCATGCCAGCAAACACGAGCGGACACCAGTGCACAAGAGTACAGTCTAGTACACACCAATACTGACCAGCACACACCAAAACACTCCAGAACACACCAGTACACACCAGCACACACCAGTTAAGGCCGTTAGACAGCAGCGAACACTAATACATACCAGCACACACCAGAGCACAGCAGTGAACACCAGTGCATACTGGTAAAGACCATTAGACACCAGTACACACCGGTGCTCAGCAGTGCACACCAGAGTACACCACTACACAACAGTACAGACCGGTACATGCCGTTACACATGAGTTCACACCAGTAGACACCAGCACACACCAGTACGCACCAATGCATACCAGTACAAAGCAGTACACACCACTGAACAACGCATCACACCAGGACAGACAATTACAGAGTAGTAGAGCAGTGAGCACCCGCTCACACTAGCTCACACCAATACATAGCAGTACACACTAGCACACAAAACTGCACACCACTACATACCAGTGCAAACCAGTACACATCCATACACGGCAGCACGCACGTGTGTACACCAGCACACACCAGCGCTCCCCACGTACTGCGTGTGCAGCAGGTCCCTCTGGCAGCTCAATACCCCACTCCCCATACTGGCCAGCACAAAGCAGTGCACATCAGTACAGACCATCGCGCACCAGTGCGGACAATTACACACCAGCACACACCATTACACTCCAGTGCACGCCAGCACACACCATTACACACCAGCACACACCGCTGCATATCAGTAAACATCCTTGCTCACCAGTACACACGAGTGCACATCAGCACACTCCATTACACACCACTACAGGCCAGCAGACACCAGTGCACACCTATACAGAGCACCACACACCACTACAGATAAGCAGATGCCAGCACATAGCCCTACACACCAGTATAGAGGAGTGCACACCAGTGCACACCAGTACACACCAGTATAGATCATTACACAGCAGTGGACACCATTACGCACCAGCACACACCAGAAAAGACCAGTGTACTCCAGCGTGCACACCAATAAACAGCCGTGCAGACAGCTACACACCCGTGCACTACAGCACACAACAGCACACAGCAGCAGAGACCAGTACACACCAGCACACAGCAGAAATACCAGTGCTCGCTAATACACACCAGCACACAGCAGTGCACTGCAGTGCACACAGATACAGACCGGTACACATCAGCACACACCAGTATACACACTGGTGTGCTGGCATCTACTGCTCTGTACCGGTGTGCACTGGTGTGTCTTGGTGTGTGCTGGGGTGTGCTGGTGTTCACCAGTCAGTGCTGGTGTGTGCTGGCGCGCACTGGTGTTCATTGGTCTGTACTGGTGTCTGCTGGAGTTCATGGGTTTGCGGTGATGTGTACCGGTGTGTGCTGATGTGCACCAGTCTGTACAGGCATGTGCTGGTCGCTACTGGTGTGTGCTGTGCGTGCTGGTGTGCACTGGTCTTTGCCTGTGTGTACTGCTGTGCATCGGTGTGAGCTGGCTTCTACTGCTCTGTGCTGGTGTGTACTGCTTATTTGTACTTTAGGGTCAGGCTTAGAAGTTTAGGATTATATTAATATTTAGGGTCAGGGTTATGGTTAGGGTTTGGGTTAAGACCAGGGTTTAGGTTTAGGGTTGTGGTTAGGATTAGGGTTGGCTTGGGGATAGTTTTAGTTTAGTTTTTTTTTTTAATTAACTCTCTTCCTTGCCTGCTCCACCTCTCCCTTTTCCTCTCCCCTTTACCCTTCTCTGTGCTTCTTCCTCTCCTGCTCCACCTCTTCCTTTAACTCTCACCCTAGCCCCTTTCTGTGCTTCTTCCTCACTCCCTTCACCTCTCCCCTTTCCTCTCTGCCTTTCCCACCTCTGTGCATATACCTCACCCACCTCCCATCTCCTTTTGCCTTGACCCCTTTCTCGCTTTTGTGCTTCTTCCTCTCCCCCTCCACCTCTTCCTCTAGCTCTTCCCCTTTCCCTCCTCTGTGCTTCTTCCTCACCCACTTCACCTCTTCCTTTCGCGAAGGAAGCTCCTTTCCTCACATAGATTGACACCATCTCCTGTGACATCCTCATAGGGCAGCTCAGGAAGTGCAGGCTGGATGAGTGGACAATGGGGTGAATTGAGGGCTGGCTGAATGGCAGAGCCCAGAGGGTTGTGATAAATGGGTCAAGTCTAGTTGGAGGCCTGAGGCCAGTGGTGTCCCCCAGGGGTCCGTACTGTGCCCAGTGCTGTTCAACTTGTTCATCAATGACTTGGACGAGGGGACAGAGGGCTCCCTCAGCAAGTTTGCAGATGATACCAAACTGGGAGGAAAGGGGAGAGGTGGAGGAGGTGAGGAAGAAGCACAGAAAGGGGCTAGGGTGAGAGTTGAAGGAAGAGGTGGAGCGGGAGAGGAAGAAGCAAGGAGGAGGCAATGGGGGATAGCTAAAGGAAGAGGTGGAGCAGGTGAGGAAAAAGCACAGAGAAGGATAAAGGGGAGAGGAAAAGGGAGAGGTGGAGCAGGCAAGGAAGAAGCCAGCAAGAGGGTTAATAAAATAAAACTAAACCAAAACCATCCCCAACCCAACCTTGACCCTTCTGCTGGAGCTGCTCTCCTCAGAGTGCGACCCTGAGGGTGGTGCTCTGGCCCAACACAGCCTTGGTTGCCATGGGCACTGCCCCATCACAATGGCCTTGGGGACATGATGCCACCCCCATCACAAAGCCCTGGCCGTTGCCATAGGAACTCCCAGGGGTATGTCCTGGTGGTGGCCAAGGGCACCCACATCTCATCTCAGTGCCTTAGTGGTCAGCAAGGGGAGGCCTTTTGGATCCCTGTGCCATAGTTTGGCCACCCTCACGGATTTTTATTTGGGAGAGCACGGACAGTGGGGCCACATGCGTGTTCTATCGCTCTTTTTGGCACAGTGGACACCATGCCTCTATACCAGATCCCATTTGGGCTCTCCAGTTCTGCAAGGAAACAAACAAATGGAAGGGAGTTCAGCACAGGGACAACAAGTTGGTCAGGGGCTGGAGCATGGGGCAGGTAAGGAGAAGTTGGGAAGAGGGATGTTTGTTCAGCCTAGACCAGAGAAGGCCAGGAGAGATCTTCATGCTGTGAACAAATACCTTGTGGAGGGCACAGAGCAGCAGGATTTTCTTGGAAGGCCACATTAATTGCATGGGAGGCAGCAGGGAAAAGATGGACAATGGAAAATCTGCAGCGTATGAAGGATTCACAGACTTCGGTGTTGTGAAAACAAAGACCTTTGAGTTAAACGCAACTTATAGAGCTCCTGACCCCAGAGACAGCCCCCACCCTGCCTGGCAGCACGTGGAACCCAGAAACCCGACAAACCAATCAACCAGATGATCACGCACTGGTCATGCACGAGGCCGTCCAAGGAGCTTCTTGATCATGCGCTGGCCATGGGGCTGCAGCTCCCGCCTTTCCTGCTCAGCCCCCCACCTGCCCATAAGACATTCTTTGCTACTGACCTTAGGCTGACCTCCACATCTCCCCCTTCCTTATTTAGTTTTTATTTGAGCTTGATTGATTGATCACTTGATTGATTGATCAATCAATTAACCATTGCACACATGATAACAGACAAGGTAGACGATTAACAACAAGCAAAATACAATTAACTCAATAATCAAAAACTTTACAATTTGTGTTTTCCAAAGCCCAAACTGTCTTAACCAAGAAAATACTCCTATTAAACATGTTTGAAAGGGATTGTCTGGTGTTGACATGGCTAACGTTACCCATACATTTCTTGGCTGTTTGACCCAGCCTGGGACAAAGGCTGCACAGCTGCTGAGGAAAGCCAGGGTCGTATACATTGCAAAGGGACCCATCTTAGTTTCCCATCTGTCAAAACACAAGCATAACCCCTTCCCCAAGTTACTAAGTCTTTTGGACCTTCCCACTTCCCTGCAACTAGACCTTTTATGGTAACTTGGGATCTTGGCTGTAAATTTTCTGACCGTTGGCCAAAGTGTTGAGTAACTCGCCTGCTCATCTGCTCACCTGCTATGTTACGATTTAAAAAATTAAATACATATAAAGCTTTACCCAATCTTTCTTGGGGGCCATCTCTCTGAGCTCCCGTTCTCTGTTTAATTAACATATTTTTTAGGCTCTGGTGCGAGTGTTCAATAACTGCCTGCCCAGTAGGAGAATGAGGAATATCGAAGATATGTTGAACGCTCCATTGTTTAAGGAAGTCCTGGGTTTGCGTAGCACCATACGCAGGCCTGTTGTCTGTTTTTATCATTTTTGGAACACCCATGACTGCAAAACATCTTAACCAGTGCTTACACACATCCCGACTTTTCTCCCCAGTATGTGACCATGCGTGAGTAATAAAGCAGGGATTGGCTCAGCAATTTAACAAAGTCCATAAATTTCACAATTGGGCCATCAGCAAAGGATTGGCAACCTCTCAAAGTGTAGCTCCCTCCAAGCGCTTCACCAGGCCTTCGACATTTAAGGAATCCGTTCCAACATTAAGATTTAGAGTTGTGAATTTTTAAAAAACCATGGTTGCAGCTACCAGCTCCACCAGCTGTGTGGAGCCTGGTACTTGAACCTCAGTTTGCTGCTCTGTGTCCGTTGACGTTTTCTAGGCAATGGCAGCCTTTTTAATTCTCCTTGATCCATCTGTGAAGACAGTAATACCTGAAAGGGGAGTTTGCTGCCAAAGAGACCTTGCTAATAAGGGAATGTTAGGAAGTTCTGACCACAACCTATGCAGGGGATAGTGAATGTTCATCTGTCCTGCAAAGTCTACTAAAGCCACCTGCATGGGTAAATGTTCTGCTAATAACCATTGCAAATTTTCCTTTGTTGCAGGAAGATAAATGAATCTTGGATCGCTGCTGTTTAATATTCTTAAGTGCATTCTTGCTCTCTGAATTAACTGTGCATATTCGTCTGTCATGGTGATAATTTCTTTTTGATTGTCCATGAGGTAAAAAGATCCACTCCAGCACTCGAAGTGGATCTGTCAATGACTCATACAGCAGGTGAATAAGCGAGCTGGAGCTGGCTTGCCTCCGCCTCTCGGCCTTTGGGGCAGTTTTTCTTGAGATGGCCATTCTCTCCACATTGAAAACACTTTCCTGCCTCTTCCTTTTAAGGCAGGATTTGGTTTTTCTCAGTCAAATGCACCACCGACTCATACACGACCGGCATAGCTGTTAATATTTCTAAGTTCCCCCACTGAACTGCCTCTCTGCTAAACATTTCCAGTGATTCGACCCTCGATCCCCTTTTGTAATCTCGTTATGTGGGTCTGGGGCTGTAAATCATGTTCCTTCTCTGGGTCCCTGGGGCCTGGGTCGAACGGATGGTCGCACGGAGGATCAGCCACCCCAGCATATGGTGGTGCTGATGGTGCTGCTGCATGTGGCTGATTGCTTTTGTCCCCCTGAAGATCCCAGGCCGTTTTCAAGGTGACCATGATCTGCCACCATGTGCTCACATGTTTTACTGCAGCTGTATCACCATCCGCCATCGCCTCCTTAAAGCCCTTTCCGAGTTCTTCCTACACCTCTCGCTGGAGTGTGCCTTCCTTCGGGAAAGTAGGTACCTTCTCCCGAATCCACTCTAGTAGAGTGACTAAATCCTTCCCAGAAACCTGCCGGTTCTCTTCATGCACCATGTGCTGCAGTGCGTCCAGGCTGCGTTTCTGCCCTTGAGACATTCCACCTCCCGTGGTTCCGAGGATGCTGTCCTCTAATTAGGCGATGGGTGCACACCGGAGTTCTTCCTGCTCCCTTCCTGGTTCGGCTGGGCTATGCTGCCGGGTTCGGGCTTTGTGAGCTTCCCCTGTGTTCTTGCCCCAGCTTTGGGTGCCATTTGCAGTGTCTGAAGCAACCATGGTCTTCGGTGTTGTGAAACCAAAGACCTTTATTTAAACACAATTTATAGAGCTTCTGACCCCGGAGACAGCCCCCGCCCTGCCTGGCAGCACGTTAAGCCCCAAACCCAACCGACCCACCAACCAGATGATCACGCGCTGAGCTCACGTGAGGCTGTCCAGTGAGTTCCTTGATCATGTGCTGACCAGGTGGCTGCAGCTCCCGCCTCTCCTGCTCAGCCCCCCATCTGCCGAGGGGACATTCTTTGCTACTGACCTTAGGTTGACCTCCACAGGTGGTGACTTGTGTCTGGGACCAGGGCACTGCTCTTCCCTAGACCCTCTCCTGGGAAAGCACTGCAGGAGCAAGCACACCCTGGAGAACAACCTTGCCCATGTCCCTGGGACCAATGACAGGGTCCCTTCTGTGTGAGAACATGACATACCAGCAGCAGGACCATGGCTACCCTTCGTTCTCTGAGGTCCTTTCTGCCTGAGTAGCTGATAGACCCAAACTTGTGACTCTGAGGACACTTATTGCTCTGGATGGGCCAGAGGGGGCTCTTAGCTGCCACAGGCTGTTGTGATGTCACCTCAGTGTCCAATGGTGACCAGGCAGAAAATGCCCATGGTTTGGATGTTGGTTGTGTTGGCGTTTATGCCTCAGGACCTGGCAGACCAGCAGGAAGCACATGGCCTGAATGTTGTTAGTGAGGTCACTGCTGTGCCAGTCCCTGATAGGCCAGCAGCAGGGACATGGCCTGGATATTAATAGTGACGTCACTGTTGAGCCTAATCCTGATAGGCCAAAAGCATGGATATGGCTCTGATGGTGACAGTGAGGTCACATCCTTCACTGTAGACCTGATGCTATCAGGAAGCTCTGGGTTGCTTAGGTTTCTGGTGATGTCACCTCTGTCCCTGCTGCTGATAGGCCAGAGCCAGCTGAAGGTTCCAGGGCGCATTGTGAGGTCACTGCTGGCCCTGTGCGGGATTGGCCAGCAGCAGAACCAGCCCCAGTCAAGGGCTGTGAGGTCCCCTCAGTGTGAGCATCTGATCAGAGGACAGGGCTGTGACATGGACTGTGAGGACAAGTCTGTCTGTGTAGAGGACAGGCTGGAAACACTCTGGCCATGCAGGGCTGTCCCCAGAGCGAGTCCTGGAGATGGAGGTGGAGAAGGAGCAGCAGGTGAACGGCTGTTCCTCATCCATGGACGGGATCCCTGGAGTGCAGGAGCGCATGAGGGAGGTGAGCGGTGGGGCTGGAGGGAGAGGCGGGCGGCAGCAGGGATGGGACCTGCACGGAGAGCACGAGAATGGTAGGGAAGGAGACCTGGGCCAAGATAGCCAGGCTGGAGCTTCTCCAGTGAGGGAACACCTATTCCTGGCCATGGGCATTTCCTCTCACACAAAGCAGCCCAACGGGCACTCTCTCCTGTGCCTGACGCTGGTTCAGGAAGAACAAGGAGCCACTGAAGATGTCCATGGGCCTTGACAGCCATCGATGAAGCCACCCAGAGGTCCTCATTAGTCATGTGATGAGATGAAGAGGAGTTCAGGGGAGGAGAGCTAGAAGGGTTTGAGACTGCAGGGCCTGGAGCAGAGACGTGGCGGGGCCGGGGTGCCTCTCATTTATGCAGCACTCTGGATGTAGACGGGATGGGCTTTCCCTACAGCCAGTGCTGGAATGTCTGTGTTTGGGTACAGGATGGAAACGCAGGATGCCCTGGGGCACTTACCCAGCAATCACTCCAAGGGACATGGTTTTCCTGTGGGTGCTCTGCTGTATCTGCTAGAGACATGAGGTTGTGCTGGACACCCCAGGCATCAGACAAGGCCCTGCCAGCGCTTTTCTGTGATGTCAAATCAAGACTCTGCATTGAATTACAAGAGCTGTTGGTTAATCCTGCAATCTTCCCATACCTCAGCTTCATGGGGAGTGTCGCTGTTGTCATAGTTGGCATCTGGGGTCATTTCAGATGGCCAAGATGGCCAATTCCCCAACTCGTGCTGTAGGATCATGCAGGTCTCCTAGTAGCTCCATCAGGGCAAGCAGGCACTGACACACGCCTTGGACCTCCTCAGTCTCTTCTGCTGTCACCAGGTGTTTCTGTGGGATCTGCTGACTCCCACCCTGCATCTCCAGTGATTGTGGTGGAGCTTTGACAAGGACCTCGTGGGCAGATCTCTGTGCTCTGCTCACTTCAATTTTGGCAAGGGGAATCCCACCATTGCTGTATTTGTGGAGTTTAGAGGAGGGATCCAAATACAACTTCAGGTCCAGGCCTAGACAGGTACTGCCCAGATTGATATTTCTGAATCAGCACCTGGACCATGTGTCAATTAACTCCTATTTGTCCACTCCTCGGTCTCCTGTCTAGTTAAGGGATGTGAAATGAGGCTTCCAGAGTGGGGTATTTCCAACTTTCATAGATAGTCATCCTTTGATGCAATAAATTGCCATGTTGAAATAATCTCTCTCCAATCATTAGCAAAGGACAACAGGTGATTATTTTAGTTTATTGAAGTGAACTTTTCCCAGGAGGAGGGAGCACAAGGGACAGAGAAATTGGTGAGTTCAGCTGTTCTTCTGCTCCTGAGCGGGGCCAGGCTCCTGGGACGGAGGCAGCTCGTGGCAGCCTGGCAGCACTGCCCAGAGACAGCCGAGTGCAGGAGCAGCTCCTGTGCCAAGAGCAGCAGGGCTGAGGGCACTGCCTGCTGCTGCGGACAGGAGAGGAGAGAGGACAGCGAGAGGGGAACGGCAGTGTGGAGCGGGAGTAGAGCTCATTGTGGGGGAAATCTTCACAGCCGTTGAAACAGTGAGTCTCTGTCTGCAGGGTAATGCTGCTGAGGTTCCTGGTGGCCTCTTCTGAACTCAGTGCATGTAATCATGGATTGGGATTTTAAAGATCTCTCTCCTGGAGTATCCAGGGTTTAGCAGGAAGAGGAGATGCTTCAGGGCAGGGATTCCCTGCCACACGCTCACAGGGACAGGGCATCCTGCTCCCTTCTCCCATGGAAGACACAAGGGTGTGAAGCTGCGGTCTGCACCCAGCTCCGCACGGGCTGTGATTGAGAGCAGCATCCCCAGGCCCAGGGTGCTGTGTGCCCGGGACAGTGACTCTGCAGCCTGCGAGGGGCAGCACTGCCCAGGGTGCTCCCCACAGCGCTGCGGGGAAGCGCTGCGTGGGGAGACAGACACCCATGAGGGCAGGTTCATTCTGCTGCTAAGATGCTGCTGCAGAGTGAAGTCTGCTCACAGCTCCAGCTCATACACAGGGCATGTGTGAGGGGTCCTTTACAGGAGCAAGATCAGAAGGGCCACTTGAAAGGGAAGGAGCTTTCCTTCCTCTCTCTGCTCTTTCAGCCTCCTGAATATTGCAGGGGGAATGAAGGAACAAGTTTTCTGTTTTGGCAGGGAACTGGGAGTCCTAGATCTTCATGCCTAGAAATTAATAGGTCTGTGAGAAGACTCAGCAAGCTGCTTCATGCCCACCTTAGCCTACAGGTAGCATCCATATCATCTTTGTGGACTCATAGGACCTAAAGTGACTGACTCCTTAGGATCTGCAGCTGCAGAGCTGCCCCTGGACATGGCCCAGAGGTTTCTGTAGGGCAGAACTGAGCACACAGAGGGTGATACGATATGGGATCTGTGAGCAATGGCGGGGACAGGACACTGGGATAGAGGAAGAGCTGCCGGCAGGGACAGCTGCAGGCAGCAGAGATGGGCAGGGAAGGGGCAGGAGGTGCCGGGCAGGAGCCTCCTCCTCTGCAGCCAGACCTGCAGCAGAGGAGAGGGGCAGCTCTCCTGCCACAGGTCATTGCCTGCCGCCCCACCAAAGGGCTAAGAGGGACTGCCCTGCGACGTCCCCCTTGGAGAGGTGACATACCCAGCCGGTAAAGTGAAAGTTTTCCAGAAGGCCTCTCTGTCCCTCTCCTTGCCTCCCTTGGCAGCACATTGATGGTGTTGCTCCTTGTTTCCCCTCCTGTCCATGCTTTTCCTGTTCTTGCCCTCAGCTTTCTGCAGCTGGATGTTTTCAGCTGCAGTTCAGACACTGATGCTACAAGTTGTGGAACAGAGGGGTCTGCATGGGAGTGAGATTTCTCAAGCCACCTTTTCTCCTATGGAGCTCCTGGAAATGCAGCCTGTGAGCCTAGGCATTGCGCTGACTCTCCCTTAAGGAGAGCCTGTCTTCAGTGCTAACGCTCCTTTGGCTGTTTCTCTGTGGTGTCCTGCCAGGCTGCCACCTGCCCTCCAGAAAGGCTCTGCTGCTCATGGCCATTCTGTGATACCTGAGCGATGTGTGAGGAAGCTGCCGAGATGCTGAGGGTGTGGAGGTGGTGGTGGGAGGCTGTCCATGAGCAGCTGAAATGAGCCCTGTGTGTCTCTGGCCAGGAGTGTGGAGACCTCCCTTAGGTGTGTGGAGAAATGGTGAGAAATTTGGAGATGGGCACTTTGAAACTGCACAGTTCTGCTCTCAGCAGAGCCTGGTCTCCTTTGAGGGCAGCATAATGAACACGATGATCCTCTAGCTCAAGGAGACATGAGTACAGGACAGATGAGAACAAGACTAATAGATAAACAAGATAAACTGCACTAAGATACTCTTACTAAAGAGAGGTAATGGAGGACGGTGTCAGAAAACTGAATGACTTCAGGGTTTTTATGTTCAAAACATTCTCTTAACTTCTCCATATCTTCTATTCTTTAGAGATTCCCACATGACTGGAGGGAGCTAATGTCCAACAGTAGCTCCCTCAACGAGTTCCTCCTCCTGCCATTCTCAGACACGCGGGAGCTGCAGCTCTTGCACTTCTCGCTCTTCCTGGGCATCTACCTGGCTGCCCTCCTGGCCAACGGCCTCATCATCACAGCCGTAGCCTGCGACCACCACCTCCACACCCCCATGTACTTCTTCCTCCTCAACCTCTCCCTCCTCGACCTGGGCTCCATCTCCACGAATGTTCCCAAAGCCATGGCCAATTCCCTGTGGAACACCAGGGCCATTTCCTATTCGGGATGCGCTGCCCAGGTATTTTTCTTCCTCTTCTTGTTTGCAGGAGAGTTTTATCTCCTCACAATCATGGCCTATGACCGCTATGTTGCCATCTGCAGACCCCTGCACTATGGGACCCTCATAGAAAGCAGAGCTTGTGTCAGAATGGCAGCAGCTGCCTGGGCCAGTGGCTTTATCTATGCTTTCTTGCACACCGGGAACACATTTTCCCTACCCCTCTGCCAAGGCAATGTGGTGGAGCAGTTCTTCTGTGAGATCCCCCAGATCCTCAAGCTCTCCTGCTCAGATTCCTATCTCAGGGAAGCTGGGATTATTGGGGTTAGTGCCTGTTTAGGCTTTGGGTGTTTCGTTTTCATTGTGGTGTCCTACGTGCAGATCTTCAGAGCTGTGCTGAGGATCCCCTCCGAGCAGGGCCGGCACAAAGCCTTTTCCATGTGTCTCCCGCACCTGGCTGTGGTCTCCTTGTTTGTCATTACATTAATGTTTGCCTACCTGAAGCCCCCCTCTATCTCCTCCCCACTCCTAGATGTGGTTGTGTCCATTCTGTACTCGGTGGTGCCTCCAGCCCTGAATCCCCTCATCTACAGCATGAGGAACAAGGAGCTCAAGGAGGCACTGAGGAAACTCATCCAGTGGGTACAAGGTCAATGATAACAACTGTTTCATTCACTCACCAGGATATCTAGCACCGAGGCTGTATTTTATCAATTTCTTTCTTTTTTACTTCTCTTTTACATCCATCTTAAAATAATAAATAATAAAATAAAGATACCTAGTTTTTGTCACATCTGCACAGGAATCTCTCATTTAGCCCTTAAACATAGACCATGACAAAGCAGGAAGCCAGGCTTCCCCCTTCACTAGCAGAGAGGGGGGATTCTCTGAGCCTCTTCTTTGAGCTCCCTTGGATGTGTCCAGTGCAGGGAGGAGAGTTTCCCTCTGCAGTGTCTTTTCCAGCACTGACACCAAGGGACCTCTGGGGTACAGAGTCATGGCGGGACAAGAGCAGGTGGGCTGAGACCAGGGGTCCACTGTTGTTTAGGAGATCTCAGCTCTCGTGCCTATGGTTAGAGTGGGATTTCAAATCTCTCTCATATGACAGAAATGGCAACCAAGTGTCATCACAGGTTTCCATGGCTCCATGCAAAGCTCCAACACACAAACCTAAACATGACTGAATTGAAAGAAAGTCTAGAGGCAGCCTTCCCACGGCAGTTCATCTTTCCTGAAGACACATTCCAGGAGGGCAGCAGGACTTTCTCTATTTAGAGTTGGCCTCCTCATTTCCGTGCTGTCCTTCCACGCTTTATTCTGCAGATATGGCCCAGGAAATCTCATAACCTGGTAGAGATAGACTTGTTTTTCCTCGTACCCTGGAAGAACAGGCAGGACCAGTCCTTGGGCTCCCTTAAGCCACAGCTGGATTCCAGAATAACATTTCCATAATAAAAGGGGATTTGCCCTATGATGGTGGTGAATCTGGCCTCTCTTTAGAAACTAAAGTCAAAAAATATGCTCAAGGGTGTGTAATCACAAATGGGCCTGCTCTTCTGCTCGAGAACTCTATGAGATCCAGGGGATGAGCTCAGCATTCCTGGGTGATCTGTTAGCCTCAATCTAGGGTCCATCTCTCAGTGACCACCTCAGACAGGCAATGGTCTCTGCATTGCCTGTGCCAGGCTGCCCCACACGTGACTGTGCTGATGAGAGAACCCCCAGGGGATCTCCAGGCACAGGGTTTGCCTGGGAGTGGGCACTGAGTGCAGCTTTAATGAAACAGGGATGACTCACAGTGCAGGGACCAGAAGGTACAGCACTAAACCCAGGTGCACATGGGGAAAGGAGGGCTCTGCAATCCCCAGAGAGGCAGTGGGGACCCAGGAGGCCCAGGGAAGGGGCAGTGGAGGGCGATTCCTGCACCCGCAGTGAAACACCACAGCCTGGAGCTAGTGGCCACCCAAAGACATCTCCTGCCATTGCAATATTGTGGGGCACTCTGAGTACCGTCAGACCTCAGCCACCAGTATCAGTGGCCACAAGGGCACACTGATGGCTCATGCTCAATTTGTTGCCAACCACGATTCCCAGGTCCCTTTTTGTGGAGCTGCTCTCCAACAGGTCAACCCCCGTCCTGTCCTGGTGCATGAGGTTACTCCTCCCTAGCTGCAAGACCCATGTTGAACTTCATGATGTTCCTCTACCCTCAACTTTCCAGGCTGTCCAGGTCCCTCTTAAAGGCTGCACAGACCTCTGGACTATCAGCCATTCCTCCCACTTTTCTATCCTCAGCAAACTCGCTGAGGGTGCACTCTGCCCATTCAGGTCACTGATTAATAAACTGAACAGGTTTTGACTGACTCCTGATACCAAGAGTTGCAGGTCTCCAACTAGGCTCTGCACCACTGATCACAACCCAAAAGCCTAAACCCCAAACCCAGCTGCCAACATGGAGGTGACCTCACAGGTGCAAACCCACCACATCCCTGATGCTGCCTGAGGCCTTCAGAGACAGCAGCTTCCTCAACCCCCTTCCCCACACAGGAACCACTGCTGCCCTCTCAGCTCCTCTCACCACAGAGACCCCCCACCCACCGCCCACGCCTGCCTGCCTGCTGCCGGCCAATCAGGCACTCACAAAGACATGACGTCACAGCGCCGTCCCGCCCAGCTCTCTGGCCCTGCCCTCCAGGGCAGCAATGGCCTCCCCAGCCCTTCCCCGCCAGGAGCCCAGCCCGGGCTCAGCAGCTGCTCCGCGGAGATGATCTCAGCAGCGCAGAGCCCCGCAGGGCCCAGCTGCTGCCCAATGAGGCGCTGCGGGAGCGGTGACCTCACAGTCACCAGGCAGAGCCAGCGCTGCTGCTGCCCAATCAGCTCTGCCCGCAGCGGGGACCTCCCAAGCAGCAGCCACGCCCTCTCCCTGCAGCTGGCCTATCAGGGGCTGCGGCAGCAGTGACCTCCTCATGCCCAGCGCAGCCATTGGCTGTGAGGTCCCGCGGGGCTCCTGGCTGTGCTGGGGGCTGTGCGGGGCCGGGGCAGGGAGGGGAGCCCAGCTCGGGGCTGCGGGTGCTGGGGGTGCTGGTGTGGGGGCCTGGGGGGCTGTGTGAGCTGCTGTGTTGGGCTCAGCCAGCACTGCCCACCCCGGCGTGGGGGAGAAGAGGGGCAGCCAGTGCCAGGGAAACCTGCCCTGGATTCTCTCCTTCTGCCCCAGCACCCACACAAGGGTTGGAGCTGCCCCATGGGAGCCTTGGGGCTTGGGGAAGCCCCAGCCCCAGGAGTCCTGGCTGCCACATTGTCCCCGAGCATGGTGCGACCCTCAGGCAGGACTCCTGAGGCAGCCTCCAGCCCTGAGCAGCTACTGCCACAGCCTGGGATCCACAGGGGTCTTTGCAGTCACAGCTCGGAGCCTTGGTGGACAGCAGCAGGATCACTGGGAACAAGAACTGAGGTCCAGGCTGTGCATGTTCATCCAGCAGACCCCATCTCACTCATTGGTTGCTGTCTCATTTGACTCCATCAGCAGTTTGTGAGATGACCAGCTCCCTGCTCTGCAGCTGATGAAGTTGGCAAACAGCAATCCCTGCAACTTCCCTTCATGCTCTTCTTCATCTCTGCAGCAGAGTCCTGATTAACATCTTAAAGAAGAAAACCCCCATCTCCCTGCAACCCTGCCAGAGATGGGGCTTTCCAAGTCACTGCCAAAGGAAGGACTTCTTTGGGTTGCTTATTAAGTCTGTGGCAGCTCATGAGTGATGCTGTGAGCCCAGCCCAGGTCTTTTGGCCCACTTAGCAGCAGGCCCATATTTTCCCTAGTCAACCTTTTGTTCCTACTGTATTGTTGTATCATATTTTAAATCATTATTTATTATTATTTTATCAGGAATGTAACAGTAAAAATTCAGAGAGAAATAAATGAAGAGCACATGACATGACAGTTGAGTCCTCACTGCCTCTCCTGAGACTGCAGAGTCCTCTTTTGCCTGCGAATACCCAGTGATTTACCTCTAAGAAACTCCATCTTTGAGGAGCTCTCCCTTTATGAGGCTCTACTCACAGTCCATCCCAGGCACATGCTGTCCCAGGAAGATCCCTGAGCTCTCCTGACACCGCCAGCTTCCCCTTCATGAGAACAGCCATCTGACACTGTGCCTTAATACGTAGGAGAGCTGTGCATGTGTAAATCCATGACCATTCAGCGTCTCCACTATCCCTGGACTCTGATAGGTGAATTCTCAAATCAGCCCTTGGTCTCTGAAAGATCATTACATGATTCTGAGCTCTGTGTTGCTGAACCCATGGAGAATCCTGTGCAGCAGGCCCTTGAGGGGTGCAAGTCCTTGGGCTTATTCTTTGCACCCGCTTTGGAGGAAAAGCCCAGCTTTCACGCACTGTACTGATAGAAATTACTTTATTATAGAGATACTGTTATGGAGCCAGTCCTTGTCCAGCATTGACACAACTTAGGGTATCAGGTGAGACAGAGCAGATACCGTAAAAAGGGGAGTTAATACAAGTAGTTATGTAGGAACACGATAACAATTATTATCACTAGTAAAAGTCATAATAAAAATAACATGAAGAAACAATGCTCAATCCAGTTATGGGATACAGAAAGAGTCATTTGTGGAGAGATGTGGAAAAATGACCACTGCTTAAAAAGGTGCATGAAATCACTTTCCTAATGGCATCCTTGAGCTCCTTGTTCCTCAGGCTGTAGATGAAGGGGTTCAGGGCTGGAGGCACCACAGAGTACAGAATAGCCACCACCAGATCCAGAGATGGCGAGGAGATGGAGGGGGGCTTCAGGTAGGCAAACACTGCAGTGCTGAGAAACAGGGAGACCACGGCCAGGTGTGGGAGGCACATGGAAAAGGCTTTGTGCCGGCCCTGCTCTGAGGGGATCCTCAGCACAGCAGTGAAGATCTGCACATAGGACACCACAATGAAAGTGAAACACCCGAAGCCCAAAGAGACACTAACCACCAGAAGCCCAGCTTCCCTGAGGTAGGAGTCTGAGCAGGAGATCTTGAGGATCTGGGGGATCTCACAGAAGAACTGCTCCACCACATTGCCTTGGCAGAGTGGCAGGGAAAATGTGTTCCCAGTGTGCAGGAGAGCACTGAGAAAGCCGCTGGCCCAGGCAGCTGCTGTCATTCTGACACAAGCTCTGCTGTCCAGGAGGGTCCCGTAGTGCAGGGGTCTGCAGATGGCAACGTAGCGGTCATAGGCCATGACTGTGAGGAGATAATACTCTGCTGACATGAAAAATGTAAATGTTAAGACCTGTGCAGCACATCCCAAGTATGAAATGTCTCTGGTGTCCATCAGGGTATTATGCATGGATTTGGGGATAGTTGTGGAGATGGATCCAAGGTCGAGGAGGGAGAGGTTGAGGAGGAAGAAGTACATGGGGGTGTGGAGGCGGTGGTCGCAGGCTACGGCTGTGATGATGAGGCCGTTGGCCAGGAGGGCAGCCAGGTAGATGGCCAGGAAGAGCGAGAAGTGCAAGAGCTGCAGCTCCCGCGTGTCTGCGAATGGCAGGAGGAGGAACTCATTGAGGGAGCTGCTGTTGGACATTTCCTCCCCATACATATGGGGGACTCACCAAGGAAAAAACAGAGACAATTTAGGAGACACTCTTAAAAGGAAAATAAATTAATGACGTTTTCCTATCTATTTGTCTCATTCCCGTATCTCTGAGGCTCATGCCTCTTCTAGCTAGAAAATGATGTTACTCTAAAAAGAGAGCATCCCCTGGTGAGAGCAGAGTCTGGTTTCAGAGTGCCCATCTCTGACCTTCTCACCCTTTCTACATGCACCTGAGGGAGGTCTCCACACTCCCCTTCTAGCAAACAAGACACAAGAGCCTTTTCTGCTGCCCATTTACAGCCTCTCACCATCACTTCCATACTATCAGTATTTCCATAGGTTCCCCATGGGTCACTGAGTTACCACAGATATGCCATGAGACAGCAGAGGCTTTCTGGAGGGCAGGTAGCAGCCTGCAGGACACCACAGAGTAACAGCCAGATGATTGTCAGGATTTTAGACGGACTTATCCTTAAGGAACAGTCAAGTCATTTCCCTGTACTGCATTTCCTGGAGCTCCACAGGACAGAGGGGGCTGTGGAACCCTCACTCCCTTGAAAATGCCTCTTTTCCGCTACTTGTAGCTTTGGTGCCTGAACTGCAGCTGAATCCTCCCAACCACAGGAAGCAGAGAGCAAGAACAGGAGCAGCATGGACAGGAGAAGGATTAAGGAGCAACACCATGACCCTGTTGCCAAGGGAGGCAAGGAGAGGGACAGAGAGGCATTCTGGAAAACCTTCACTTTACCTGCAGGGTATGGCACCTTGCAGAGGGGGACATTGCAGCACTGCCCCTCTCAGCCCCTTGGTGGGGAGACACCAAAGAGATGCCCCTCTCCTTTGCCACAGCTCTGGCTGCAGAGTTCAACCAGAGTCCCATGCCCTGCAGTTCCTCCTCCTTCCCTGCCCATCTCTGCTGCCTGGAGCTGTCCCTGCTGGCAGCTCTTTCTCTGTCCCAGTGTCTTGTCCCTGTCACTGCTCAAAGATCCCATGTCACCCTCTGGGTGCTCAGTTCTAACCTACAGAAACCTCTGGCAATGTCCAGGGCCAGCTCTGTGGTTGAAATGAGCAGGTCACACAAAGCCCTAGGATGCTGCAAAGAAGATGCTGATGCTGCTTTTAGACTAAAGTGAGGATGAAGCAGCTCACTGACGTTTCCCACAGACCTACTAATCTCTCAGAGTGAAGGTTTACGACTCCCAGCTCATTGCCAAAACAGAAAACTTGTTCCTTCATTCTCCCTGTCAAAATTAGGAAAGTGAAAGTGCAGAGACCTGAAGGAAAGCTCCTTCTCCTTCAAGCAGCTCTTCTCTTGCTTTTCCTCTTGAAAGGACCCCTCAGACATGTCCTGCGCATGTGCTGGAGCTGTGAGCAGAACCTGACCCCTGCAGCACCTCTCAAAGCCAGAAAGAACCTGCCCTGCCAGGGATCTCTCTTCCCACCCAAAGCTTCTCCCCACAGCACCACAGGGAGCTCCCTGGAGAGGCTGTGCTGACCCTCACGGGTGGCAGAGTCACTGCCCTGGGCAAACAGCACCATGAGGTACAGGGACACTGCTCTGAATCACAGCCCCAGGCAGACCTTGGTGCACTCCCTGCCTTCACAGCCCTACAGCCCTGTGTTCAAGTAGCATACCCAAGAGAAGCATACCCTGATCCTCTGACCATGTGTCAGGGAATCCTTGCTCTGAAGCATCTCCTCCTCCTGCTATGTCCTGCTTACTCCAGGACAGAGACCATTAAAAATCCTATGAGCCATGGTTTGGTTGGGATGCAGACACCCCCTCCAGGAACCTCAGCAGCATTGCCCTGCAGACAGAGACTCACTGTTTCAAGGGCTGTGAAGGTTGTTCTCACAATGAGCTCTGCTCCCACTCCACACTGCCGTTCCCCTCTCGCTGCCTTCTCTCCTCTGCTGTCCGCAGCAGCAGGCAGTGCCCGCAGCCCTGCTGCTCTTGGCACAGGAGCTGCTCCTGCACTCGGCTGTCTCTGGGCAGTGCTGCCAGGCTGCCACGAGCTGCCTCCGTCCCAGGAGCCTGGCCCCGCTCAGGAGCAGAGGCCCAGCTGAACTCATCAATTTCTCTGTCCCTTGTCCCCCTTCCTCCTGGGGAATGTTCCCTCAAGAAAACTAAAATAATCATCTGTTTTCCTTTTCTCGTGAGTGGAGAGAGGTTCCAACATTGCAATTTATTTCATCAGAGGATGAGGAGCTATGAAAGTTGTGAATGTCCCACTCTGGAAGAATGACTTTCATCTCTCAACCAGACAGGGACACCTAGATGGGACAAAAGCCAACTCACTGACACATTGTTCAGGTTTTGATTAGGATTAATCTATGTGGGCATTACAGAATTCAGACTCCGAGGCCTGGGTCTGAAGTGATATTCAGATTATTCCTGTAAACTCCACAGACACCATCGGTAGGATTCCCCTTGCCAAAAACAAAGTGAGCACAACACAGAGGTGTGCATGTGTGCTCTGTCTAAGATCCCACTGTAATCATTGGAGATGGAAGAGTCAGTCGCTTACACACATATATCTGGTGACAGTTGAAGAGACAGATGTGGTCCAAGGCAGATGTGCCACACACAGATGTGGTGTCAGTGTCTGCTTGCTCTCATGCAGGAACTGGGAGATCTGCATCATCCTAGAGGATGAGGTGAGGATCAGGTGGGGAATTGTCTTGGCTATCTGAAATGACCTCCTGGTGCCAAATACAACTAGAGCCTCACTCACTCCAGCTAAGGCATAGGAAGATTCCAGTATTAACCAGCAGCTCTTGTAACTCAGTGCAGACACTTGATTTGATGGCATTGAAAATTGCTGGAAGAGCCTTGTCAGATGCCGGGGTTGTCCAGCTCAACCATATGTCTCTAGCAGATTGGACCTACAGGGAAACTATGCCTGCCAACAGGGAGTGCTTGCTGGGCAAGTGCTCCAGGGAATCCTGGGGTTCTGTCCTGAATCCAAACAAATGAAATCCAGCACTGTCTGTAGGGAAAGTCCATCCTGCCTACATCCATGTGTGCTGCATAAATGAGAGGCACATCACACCAAGATATCTTGAGGTTCTTTCTTTGCACTCTCAATCCCTTCTTGCTCTCCTCCCCTCAACTTCTGCTCACTCCATCATATTGTATGAACAGGGACTGGGCTAATGAGGACCTCAGCGTGGCTGCATCACAGGCTGTCAAGGTCCACGGACATCTTCAGGGGCACCTTGTCCTTCCTGGAGATTTGTGCAAGAAGTCTGTTATAGGTCCAGTATAGTCACTGAGTCACCTCAGGCAGAACCCCCTTTCCTGCTGTTTCTCAATGGCCCAGCTCTGCGTCTTCCTGGCCTCAGACACTGCTGGATTCACTTTCTTAGTGGGAAGCTGCTTCCACCATTGCATTGTTCCTGCTATATATGATGGCATGGCTCTGCTCTGAACTGGGCCAGTGCACACCCAGTGTCTTTGCCTCTTGGTAACAGGTTTCTCTGTGACCATTCTGTTCTCTGTGCCACAGCTGAAGCTCTATAGCCCAAATACATGCAAGTGTAGGCAGCCTGAAGTAGAGGCAGGAACACGTGAAGATGTACAAGCTGTCACAGGCCTGAAATATCATTGGAATGGTGGTCAATGGACGATGAGGGAGGATGCCTTTTGTGTGAAGGAGCAGATTGCATGTGTGGAGCTCTTCCTTGGAAGAGACAAGGTTTGAAGTGGGAGCTTGTGGGTGAGCATCTCAGGAGGGACCTCTCCTATTTCTTGGCAGAATAAAAAAGCTCTGTGGATCACTGGCCCTGGTTCTTGTTGGGCGGACTTTAATCCCCCTATCACGACTTGGAAAGGCAAACTGCAGGGTGCAAGCAGTCTGGGAGGCTTCTGGAGGGCATTAAGGAGAACTTTTTTGCACAGCTGCCAGATGGGCTGAGAAGGATGATGCTTTGTGGTATCTGGAAACTTCAAACAAGGACAAATTGATCAGGGATGGGATAGCCAGTGTCTGCCTTGCCTGCTGTGACCATGAGAATCTGGAGTGCCTAATGCTGAGGGGAGTGCAGAAGGACAGTAGCAGAATAGAGACTGGGCTTCAGAAGAGCCAACTTCCCGACCTGTTCAGGGTACTGGTGGGGGATCCCAGGGGAGGCAGCTCTCAAGGATATCAGAGCTCAGGAAAGCCAGCAGGTCTTTAAGGACAGACCTGCCAAGCACAAGGATGGGCCATTCCGATACTCACTAAAACTATCAGATAGCTCAGGGCACTCAAACCAGCAGATACTCCTTGGGTAAACTGGGATCTCATAACTTAGCTCCAGACTAATAGGGCAATGTAGGGGTGAAAAAAAAGCAAAAGCAAAGGCAGAGGCATTTAGACATATTGCCCAGCATCACATTACAAGGACGAGTGCAGGGTCCAGCACCTGGGGAGGAATAACCCCAGGCACCGATATAGATTAGAGGATGACCTGCTGGAAAGCAGCTTCGCAGAGAGGGATTTGGGAATCCTGGTTGACAAGTAGCTAACCATGAGTCAGCAATGTGCCCTCATGGCCAAGAAGGCTAATGGAATACTGGCATCTATCCTATAAGGAAAGACTAAGCAAGCTGGGCCTGTTTAGTCTGGAGAAGACTGAGAGATCTGATCAACATGTAGAAGTAAGTACCTTAGGGGTGACTCTTCTTGGTGGTGACCAGTGACAGGACAAGGGGTAATGGGTACAAGTTGAAACACAGGAAGTTCCATCTCCATGTGAGGAAGAACTTTACTGTGAGGGTGAAAGAGCTCTGGAACAGGCTGCCCAGAGAGGTTGTGGAGTCTCCTTCTCTGGAGATCTTCAAAACTCACCTGGATGCCACCCTGTGCTCTAGGTGTCCCTGCTTGAGCAGGGGGTTGGACTAGATGATCTCTAGAGGTCCCTTCCAAAGTTAACCACTCTGTGATTCTGTGAACTTGCTGCTGGGGACAGTGCCCATCGTTTCCCTTATCACATCTTGAGAGTGCAATTCATTCGAGTTTACATTAACTCACCCATCAGACAGGGAGAGGAATTACTGCAGCACAAACAGCCTGGCAATCATCAATTACTAATGCCACTGCTCTTGTTACACCATGCTTACTTAGGCACTGAGTTCATTTAGCAGCCTAAAAGATCTTGCTGGACTCCCTGGTCCACTGGTAGCTGACTGCAAGTCTCTAGTCCTTGTCCACGTTCGATGGAGAAGATCATGCTCACAGCGGCACAAATTCCTGGTGCTAAGTGCTCCATCTCCCTCCTCTTGATTGAGGAGCTGCCTTTCTCCAGGGCTGCAGAGCTCCGCAGGTGTCAGCCCCTCCACGGGGCACCCTCAGCAAACCCTCTCGTCCCCGCCGCTGCTGCTGGCCCCTCACTGCTCTGGCAGCAGCGACCTCAGCGCCAGCACCCGCCGTGAGCCTCCTGCTGGCCCAGCAGCTCCTCGGGCAGGGGGACCTCGCTCGCGCACAGCCCAGCGTGGGCTGCTGCCGCCGCGGGCTGCAGGGACACCAGGTTCCCAGGCAGAGCCGCCCCGGCCAGGAAGGGGCTGCTGACGTCAGAACCAGCTGCGCGGCCTGGCCTATCAGGGGCTGCGGCAGCAGTGACGTCACCAGCCGACGCCCACGCGTCAGCACAGAGCCAGCCCTGCAGAGAGCAGGGGCCTCCCGGCAGCGTCCCCGCAATGGCCTCCGTGTCCCTGCCCACTGCTGAGACACCCCTGGCCTCACAGGCAGCGCCTGCTGCTGCCCCGGCAGCTCCGCGCACACAAGGGACCTCCCCGCGGGTCTGCACCAGACCCCGCTGCCGGCCGCGCTGCTGCTGGGACAGGAGCGGCCTCAGAGCCCGTCCCCAGCCATGGGCCAGCGCTGGCCTCGCAGCTGCTCTGCCAGCAGGGACCTCCCAAGGAACTGCCCAGCCAGGCGCCTCTTGCTGGCCTGCCCGGGACTCAGCAAAGAGCAGAGCTCATGGTCACCCTCACAGACATGGATGGACCTGCTAATGCCTGGTGCTGTCCAGTCAGGAGCACAGACAATGTGACCCCCCTCCCAAGCAGGAGCAGTGCCATGTGCCTGCTGCTGGCCTCCCAGGTGCTTACAAACATTGACTTGACCAACATCTGACTAGGTGATCTCCAAACATCCCTTGCAACCAGAGAAAGGTGCCTTCTCTCACTCAAGCCCCCTTGAAACTTGCTTATGAGCCAGCAATGTCCCCTTGCCACTAAGAAGGCCAGTGGTCTCCGGGTGTGCAGTAGGAAGACTGTTGCCAGGAGGTCAAGGGAGGGTATCCTGCCTCTCTACTAAGTCCTGAGGAGGCCACCCCTCGAGTCCTGTGTCCAGTGCTGGGCTCCCCAGTACAAGAGGGACATGAAGCTCCTGGAGAGAGCCCAGTATACGCCTATCTATGTCTGAAGTTGATCAGCGAGCTGGAGCATCTCTCCTATGAGGAGAAGGTGAGAGAACTGAGCCTCTTTTAGCCTGGAGAAGAGAAGGCTGAGAGGGGATCTTATCAGCGTGTGCAAATACCTGAAGGGAGGATGCCAAGAGCAGAAAAGGATGGCCCAGACTCTTTTCAGTGGTGACTAGTGATGGCACAAGAGGCAACAGACACAAATTGAAGCACAGGACATTCTGCCTGAATTTGAGGAAAAGCATCTTGACTGTGAAGGTGACAGAGAACTGGCATGGGTTACCCAGAAAGGCTGTGGAGTCACCTTCTCTGCAGATATTCCAGGCCTGCCAGGACAGGATCCTGTACAAGTGCTGTAGGTGAAACTGCTTTATCAAGGGGTTTAAACTAGATCATCTGCGAAGGTCCTTCCAACCTCAACCATTCTGTGATTCTATAAATGGACTCCACTGGAATAGATCAGCTTTTTGATCTGTAGGGATCTGCCAGTCCCTCAGCTTTATTGTGAGTGCTGCTCTAGCAGGATAGAAGGCATCCAGGGTCATTAGAGATGACCAAGGAAATTCCTGACCTGGCCTCCCGCTGAAGCTCTATCTCCAGTGATTCCATTAGGACCTTTAGGCCAGGAGCTTGCAAGCAGACCATGTGCATGCTTAGCCTGCTAAGGGGGAATCCCACCTGCCATGTATTTGTGGAGTTCATGAGTTAGCTGAATCCTTCTCCAAACCTGGCGCTTCTGAACAGACATGTGGAGCCCCAACAAGCCATCTGAATAAGTCATCTGAATCATATATGCACCATGTATCAACAAGCTCCCTTCTTAGTCCTGTCTGGGTGTCCTTCCTGGTTAAGAGATGTGAATGAGGACTTCCCGTGGGACATTTCTAACTTTGGCAGGTAATCATTATCTGATGAAATAAATTGCAATGTTGGAATCTGTATCCCTGTACTCTTTAGAGAAGGAAAACAGGTTACTCTACTTGATGGAACATATCCCAGAGGGAGGAATCCCAAGGGACAGAGTAATTCATGAATTCAGCTGGGCTGCAGCTCGTGGCAACCTGTCAGCACTGCCCAGAGACAGCCGAGTGCAGGAGCAGCTCCTGTGCCAAGAGCAGCAGGGCTGCGGGCACTGCCTGCTGCTGCGGACAGCAGAGGAGAGAGGACAGAGAGGTGAAAGGCAGCGTGGAGTGGGAGGACAGAGCAGAGCTCATGGTGGGAGCAATCTGTGACACGGTAAGTCTCCAGCTGCAGGGTAATGCTGCTGAGGTTCCTGGAGGGGTCTGCAGCACCCCTCCAGCTCATGACTTTCTTTTTTGAGGATTCTTCTCCCCGCTTCTACTTTGCATATGAGGAGGTGCTTCAGAACAGAAATTCCCTGTCCCAGCATCACAAGGTCAGGGCATCATGGCTGCTGCTTCTGGAGCTGGTGCAAGACAGTGAGGGCAATGCGGGAAGCTCTGGGTGGGAGGAGAGATCCCCCCCGGGCAGGTTCATTCTCCTGCTGAGAGGCTGCTGTGTGGGGTCAGGGCTGCTCACAGCTCAGCCTCACCCACACCACATATCTGGAAGGGGCTTTTCAAGAGGACACTCTTGGGAAGCTTCTGTGAAAGGGAAGGGAATATCCGGAGGCTAGGATTTTGATTTGTATCCTTGACAAGGCAGCAAATGAATGGGACATTTTAGGTTTAGATGCCTTAAGGAGAGTTCTGCAGTGCTGCTTTGTGTGATCAATAGGTCTGTGAGGACCCCAGAATATTCCTTCAACTGCCTTTTCACCTGTGGGCAGCAGCAATACCCGCTTTGCAGCTCTCCTTATTCTCATTGTGCTTAGTCTCACTCTGCTCTCAAGGGGAAGGGCTCCAGGGCATTTCTGACCTCCTCTGCAGTCAGATTTCCAGAACAGCAGAGCTGCCTCTCTCCTGCCATGTACCCATTTCCCATTGCAAGGCGCAGGGTCTGAGAACCACTGCCCTGGGAAGATACACTGTCTGGGCAGTGCAACTTGGGGATGGTGCTGCTCTGTCTCTCTGTCCTCCCTTGGCAGCAATCACAGTGTTTCTCCTTGTTTCCCTGCCTCTTCTTTCTGCTCTTGTCCTGGCAGTCAGCTGGGGCTTCAGCTACAAATTCAGATAATCACCCTGAGGTCCTGCCATGGAAGTGTCTGAATAGGGACAATGTGCCCAGGGTGCTGGGCAGCGTCATTGGAGGGGCTGCAAAGGGGTTGACTCTCCTGTTAGGAGACCCTGTGACTGTCAGGACACGTGACTGTCTCTGTTGCCCTGCTGGGGTTGTGAGCTGACCTGCGTAAGTGAACTCAGTGCATAGAGTCTTTGCCATGTCAGTACCAGTGTCCTGTTCTCTCCATCACGTATCCACCTTGAACTTAGAGGGAGAGCAAAGTTAAATGAGTGCTTCTATGATCTCAACAGAGTCCAAGTTTGTCTGCAGGAACAAGGCAGATGGGCTCAACAGCACTCCTCACTGTTCCCTAAGCAGCAGAGAACCCAATTCCATCTCCAGTCTGCTTAATGCTCACATTTTCAAAAATAGAGACAACTGTATTTATTTGCATGTCAATAAAGACATACAAAGAACCTGACCAGATATGGTGAGAGAATCTAAATATTTCCAAAATAAGTAATTCTAAAACAAAATGCTAAAAACCCCTGCTGCACCCCAAACTCATTGGAAGTGTATGTGGGAATATTAAAAGACCCTTTATCTTAAAGGTGGATGTCCTGTGACATCAAATCTAAAAGGACAGATATCAAGAACCAGTCCTTTATACACATTGGCGTAGAGTAACTCAGGCTCCGGCTCCTCCCAGAACACTCAGGTGGGCCAGAGACTGAGGTGCTGACTGAAAGTGATAGTGAGAAGAAGGAATTACTGAGAGCTGGGACAGGGTCGAGAAGCATTTCTATGAAAAATGGAAAGTTTATTTCAGAGAAAATTCTTCTAAGCTATTACTGCCTTTTCTTCCCTACACAGTTTTCCTGAGCACAATAGAACAGATGTCCAACAGCAGCTCCCTCAACAAGTTCCTCCTCCTGCTGTTCTCAGACAGGCGGGAGCTGCAGCTCTTGCATTTCTCACTCTTCCTGGGCATCTACCTGGCTGCCCTCCTGGCCAACGGCCTCATCATCGCAGCCGTAGCCTGCGACCACCGCCTCCACACCCCCATGTACTTCTTCCTTCTCAACCTCTCCCTCCTCGACTTTGGCTGCATCTCCACCACTGTTCCCAAATCCATGCACAATTCCCTCATGGACACCAGAGCCATTTCCTACTTGGGATGTTTTGGCCAGGTCTTAAGTTTTACTATTTTCATATCAGCAGAGTATTCTCTCCTCACAGTCATGGCCTATGACCGCTACGTTGCCATCTGCAGACCCCTGCACTATGGGACCCTCCTGGACAGCAGAGCTTGTGTCAGGATGGCAGCAGCTGCCTGGGCTACTGGTTTTCTCTATGGCCCCCTGCACACTGGGAACACATTTTCCCTTCCCCTCTGCCAAGGCAATGTGGTAGAGCAGTTCTTCTGTGAGATCCCCCAGATCCTCAAGCTCTCCTGCTCACATTCCTACCTCAGGGAAGTTGGGCTTCTGGTGGTTAGTCTTTGTTTAACTTTTGGGTGTTTCGTTTTCATCGTGGTGTCCTACGTGCAGATCTTCAGAGCTGTGCTGAGGATCCCCTCAGAGCAGGGCCGGCACAAAGCCTTTTCCATGTGCCTCCCACACCTGGCCGTGGTCTCCCTGTTTGTCAGCACTGGTCTGTTTGCCTACCTGAAGCCCCCCTCCATCTCTTCCCCATCTCTGGATCTGGTGTTGGCCGTTCTGTACTCGGTGGTGCCTCCAGCACTGAACCCTCTCTTCTACAGCATGAGGAACAAGGAGCTCAAGGACGCCATTAGGAAAGTGATTTCATGGACATTTTTAAGCAGTGGTTATTTTTCCACATCTCTCCACAAATGACTCTTTCTGTATCCCATAACTGGATTGAGCATTGTTTCTTAATGTTATTTTTATTATGACTTTTACTAGTGATAAGATTCGTTATCGTGTTACTATACAACTACTTGTATTCATTCCCCTTTTTACGGTGTCTGCTCTGTCTCACCTGATACCCTAAATTGTGTTGAATGCTGGACAAGGACTGGCTCCCTAACAGTATTTCTGTAATAAAGTAATTTCTCTCAGTAGAGTGCGTGAAAGCTGGGCTTTTTTTCCAAAGCTGCTGTCAAGAATAGGCCCAAGGACTTGCACCCCTCAAGGGCCTGCTGCACAGGATTCTCCATGGGTTCAGCAACACAGAGCTCAGGATCATGTAATGATCTTTCAGAGACCAAGGGCTGGTTTGGGAATTCACCTATCAGAGTCCAAGGATAGTGGAGATGCTGAATGGTCATGGATTTACACATGCACAGCTCTCCTACGTATTAAGGCACAGTGTCAGATGGCTGTTCTCATGGAGGGGAAGCTGGATGTGTCTGGAGAGCACAGAGATCCTCCTGGGACAGCATATGCCTGGGATGGACTGTGAGTAGAGCCTCATAAAGGGAGAGGTCCTCAAAGATGGAGTTTCTTAGAGGTAAAGCACTGGGTATTTGCAGGCAAAAGAGGACTCTGCAGTCTCAGGAGAGGCAGGGAGGACCCAACTGCCAGGAGGAAGGGAGAACGGAGAGCCCTCTGGGTCACCATCTATCAAATATACCAGGGGCAGGATGTATAGGCACAACTGGACACAATGAGCACCCTTGGAAATGCTCTGCAGTCCAGGTGCCCTGGGCTGTGCAGTCATCTGCAGTCCCTCGGATGGATTAGAGGTTGTGATACCCATTTGGTTGGGTCTGACTTCTACCCCTGGTTACAGGTGTAGTGAAATGTCACCCTTAGCCACTTTATTCCCTTCTCTCCTCCGTCCATATCCTTCCCAGCTCTGGATCTCTCTGTACTGGCCATTCTGTACTCAGTGGTGCCTCCAGCACTGAACCCCCTTGTCTACAGCATGAGGAACAAGGAGCTCAAGGAGGCACTGAGGAAACTTCCTCAATGGGTGCAATGTCAGTGCCAAAACCTGTCCTGTGTGCAGTCACTTGTCATTCCCATGTACCTGGCATGAAGCATGTGCTCTTCATTTATTTCTTTCTCAATGTTTACTCTTACCTTCCTGATAAAATAATAATAAATATTTAAAATACAATACAACAATACAGCAGGAACAAAAGGTGGACTAGGGAAAATACGGGCCTGCTTCTAAATGGGCCAAGAGTCCTGGTGAGAGAGGACACAGAAAAGGCCACCTTTGCCACAGGCTTTAGTGCTAAGAGTGACCCTCAGGAATCCTAGGCCCTGGAGACCATGGAGAAATGGAGAAAGGAAGACTTTCCCTTGCTGGAGGAGGATCTGAGTAGCGCTCACTTCAGCAAACTGGACACCCACAAAACCATGGGCTCTGAGGGGACTCTCTTGCACTGTTCAGTGCCCACGTCTGACAGAGCTCCACGAACTGGAGAAATCGAGTCCCTCCAGTTACACTGCTTGTACCCCTGGCCCTTGGCAAGTGACCTTCACACAGCAGAGACTCTCTGAGCACCGCCTGATAGATGCAAAAAGGGGCTCACATTGGAATGCTGCATTTATGGCACTGCATCTCGCACTGCTTGCATGCCTCCTGATGGTTAGCTTGCTTCCCTTTACCCCTTCTCTGTTTGTCACACTGCACCATTGCATGTGTCACGATCACATCTCAAAGTGCACAAGTGGCAGTTTCTCCTCTGGTGTTATTCCTGTGTTTCACACCTCAGACAACTTCACCTGCCACCTGCATGGTCAAAGTGACAACTGGGAATAGGAGAAGCTGAGCGCAAGGAAGGACCTTGCTCTACCTTGCTTGGTCTTGTTACAGGCATTGCCTGGTTCAGGCTGGGCTGCTTTTTCTTGGAGAGCAGCAAGAGAAGAGGCATCTTTCCCTTCTTTTAAAAGTCATCAGGCAATAATTTGCATCCTGCTTGTAACACACACTTGCTGCTCAGGGCCATAAGGGTCAGGGGCTTGGGGCATGCAAAGGAGCACGATGAGAAAGAAGAGCACCGGCACAGCTCTGGGGCAGATGGGGCAACGGGAAAAACCAGACGCCACTGGAAAGAATGGTCTTATTTCACTATTAATATTAAGTCAGTACAGAATGATAAATTTAACAAAATAAGCTTACTACACACTGGTTTTAGCAACAGACAAAATAAGCAAGGTAATGCCCCTAACCATTACTATATGAGAAAGAGAATAGTGATTAAAAGATACATCACCAATTGCCTAAATATGTTACTGTCATCCAGATCCGCGCTCACTGTTGTGGCGAGGATTTGGAGAACCTTCCCGGCAACTGGGAGGTGTAACGTGGTGCATCCACCCGTGAGGTCTCCAAAATTGTGGCCAGAGTGTCCATCTTTTACCGAGCCAAATCAGCAATTCATGACAACTTGCATTTTGTTTGTGAGCGGTAACATCTGATGTGGCATCCTTTCCCTATCATGTGGGATGGGGATCTGCTCAGAGCCCCGGCCTCGGATGGGAGGGTTCCCTTCAAGGTCAAAAGCAGCCACACGAGAGCTTAAAAAAGCTATGGTTTAATAAGCCTCCATGCAAGCTGGCATGAGCAATTCTACAGGCGAGTGTTGTGTACTGCAAAGGCAGTGCCGTATTCATCTCTAAGTCAACCCCGACTCGGGCCTGTCATTCGGGCCCTGGCACTTCAGTTCCTCACGTTCCACTCTGTCGTGACACACAAGGTTATATTCGTCCCCACATTGTGGGGCTGCCAAGAGATTTCCTTGGTAGTGGTAAGCAGCATGAAAAGAGGAAACAGGACCAAAATACAGCTTGGGAAGCTCAGATTGGGCAATAGGATGAAGAAATATCACTTGAAGGATAGTGCAGTGGTGCTACAGGGCACCCAGAGCGAGTCTGTCACCATCCATGGCTTTATGTTTCAAGAAACAGCCACTGAGGATGGAAAAGCTCTCAATGAAGGGAAGGAGAACCTCTTGTGAGCACCTGCTGGGGAAGCAGATTGGGTGTCCATAGTCTGCAGGGACACAGGAGCAGGTCTAGGATGATCCATGGTAGAGATGGCCAAGGGCGCTGCCAAGGCCCCAACAGAATGGAGGTCTTTATCCTCTTGTCTATGGCTGTTGTGTCTGTCACCGAGGCCTACCCCGAATCATCAGGACTTCTTTACCCTCTTTATCCTTCTGGGGACCCTGGGAGGTGTCGTGTGTTTGTCCTGCACTCAGCATTGCAGACCCTCACCCAAACTCTGATGCCAGGGAGGACGTGGGCAGCACATGGAGGAAAGGATCTCCCTTCCCAGGGTTTCTCTGCCTGTGCTTGGCCAATGTGTGTTGACAAAATACATCAAGAGTGTACTCAGCATCAGAGCTACCTCATTTTTTCTATCTAAGTCTTACCAATGATTATATTTTTTAGCTTTAATCAGCCCCTGGTGAGTTGTTGCAGTTAATGGCCTCAGTGGGATTCATTAATGCTCTACAAAACTTCAGGGTTTCCTTCTGACTTTGACTTCTTCAGGGATTTCTTCAATCTCCTTTCAATAGCTGCAATTCATGGACTCAGCTCCAAGTACTGCATGGAGCTCATTAAAAAGCAAAAAGCCCTGATACACCAGAACTCTCCCTGCTATTTCCTTCAAATGTCCATGGCTAATTGGAGAGGTTTGGAGAGTGTAGCTGAAAGCTGAAGACAACAATCATATACAAGTATTTCATCTTTTTAAAGTTTTCTGTTATTATTCTAAAGAATAGGTGACAGCACACCATCCCATTCATAGCCATCCAGAGTGACTCCTAATGAAAGCAGCACATGTAGGAAAAGCAGTGTCCCAGAGATCAGGCACTGTATGCACAATCTTCCTTGCCATCTCCCCAGCCCTACCATTTCCCTCATCAACCTCTTGGGAATTTAAATCACTCATGTTGAAAGCTAGCCTTAGTCTACCTACGTCTGTACTCGATGTTACAGCTCACCTGCCCCAATTCTCACCTGCTCTACTTAGACAACTGGCTGCCAACAGGCACAGGGGGATCTTCTTTTATTTACAAAGAAACAAAAAGATAAAGCAGAGTATAGTTTCATGGAAAATAATGACACTCTTTAAGTGTATGCTAAGTCCATACAATCTGTACATATAGTAAGGACTTGGATAATAGGACAGGCTATGGAAAGACAGAGCAAGCTTTAACCTCCCTAAAGGGCAAACCAGCTGCTGGGTCTCTGAGCGAACAGAGTATCAGGAGGAGTCACAATGTGTCCAGATCGTGTCTTAAGGGGATGTTAGAAATTGCCAGTTTAAACAGGACTTGTGGAAATGGGAGAGTTCCGTAGATGCACAAGAGACAGGGAGAGAATGGGCCAAGACACCCAGACTGGAGAGCTGGGCTCACAGCATCACTGATGAGCTGCCACAGACTGAATAAGCAACCCAAAGAAGTCCTTCCTTTGGCAGTGACTTGGAAAGCCACATCTCTGGCAGGGTTCCAGGGAGATAGGGTTTCTCTTTTTCAAGATGGTCCTCAGGACTATGCAGAGATGAGGAAGAGCAGGAAGGGCGTTTGCAGCGATGTTCCTCAACTTCATCAGCTGCAGAGCAGGGAGCTGGTCATTTCACAAACTGCTGATGGAGTCAAATGAAATGGGGACTAATGAGTGAGATGGGGACTGCTGGATCAACACCCACAGCCTGGACCTCAGTTCTTGTTCCCAGGGATCCTGCTGCTCTCCAACAAGGCTCCCAGCTTCGGGAGCTCCTTCCCAAGGTGTCACACGGAAACTGTCACTGATAGGGCAGAAGGGGAGAATCCAGGGCAGGTTTCCCTGGCACTGGCTGCCCCTCTTCTCCCCCACGCCGGGGTGGGCAGTGCTGGCTGAGCCCAACACAGCAGCTCACACAGCCCCCCAGGCCCCCACACCAGCACACCCAGCACCCGCAGCCCCGAGCTGGGCTCCCCTGCCTGCCCCGGCCCCGCACAGCCCCCAGCACAGCCAGGAGCCCCGCGGGGCCCCACAGCCAATGGCTGCGCTGGGCACGAGGAGGTCACTGCTGCCGCAGCCCCTGATAGGCCAGCTGCAGGGAGAGGGCGTGGCTGCTGCTTGGGAGGTCCCCGCTGCGGGCAGAGCTGATTGGGCAGCAGCAGGGCTGGCTCTGCCTGGTGACTGTGAGGTCACCGCTCCCACAGCGCCTCATTGGGCAGCAGCCGGGCCCTGCGAGGCTCTGCGCTGCTGAGATCATCTCCGCGGAGCAGCTGCTGAGCCCGGGCTGGGCTCCTGGCGGGGAAGGGCTGGGGAGGCCATTGCTGCCCTGGAGGGCAGGGCCAGAGAGCTGGGCGGGACGGCGCTGTGACGTCATGTCTTTGTGAGTGCCTGATTGGCCGGCAGTAGGCAGGCAGGCGTGGGCGGTGGGTGGGGGGTCTCTGTGGTGAGAGGAGCTGAGAGGGCAGCAGTGGTTCCTGTGTGGGGAAGGGGTTTGAGGAAGCTGCTGTCTCTGAAGGCCACAGGCAGCAGCAGGGTTGTGGTGGGTTTGCACCTGTGAGGTCACCTCCATGTGAGCAGCTGGTTCTAGGCTTTAGGGTTGTGATCAGCGGCACAGAGCCCAGTTGGAGACCTGCAACTTTTGGTATCAGGAGTCAGTCAAAACCTGTTCAGTTTATTAATCAGTGACCTGAAGGGGCAGAGTGCACCCTCAGTGAGTTTGCTGGGGATAGAAAAGTGGGAGGAATGGCTGATAGCCCAGAGGTCTGTGCAGGCTTAAGAGGGACCTGGACAGCCTGGAGAGCTGGGCATAGAGGAACCTCATGAAGTTCAACATGGCACGCACCAGGACAGACAGGGGGTTGACCTGTTAGAGAGCAGCTCCGCAAATAGTGACCTGGGAATCGTGGTTGGCAACAAATTGAGCATGAGCCATGAGTGTGCCGCTGTGGCCACTGATACAGGTGGCTGAGGTCTGATGGTACTAAGAGTGCCCCCACAATATTGCAATGGCAGGAGATGTCTTTGGGTGGCCACTAGCTCCAGGCTGTGGTTTTCACTGCGGGTGCAGGAATCGCCTCCACTGCCCCTTCCCTGGGCCTCCTGGGTCCCCACTGCCTCCCTGAGGATTGCAGAGCCCTCCTTTCTCCATGTGCACCTGGGTTTAGTGATGTACCTTCTGGTCTCTGCACTGTGAGTCATCCCTGTTTCGTTAAAGCTGCACTCAGTGCCCACTTCCAGGCAAACCCTGTGCCTGGAGATCCCCTGGGGGTTCTCTCATCAGCACAGCCACGTGTTGGGCAGCCTGGCACAGGCAATGCAGAGACCATTGCCTATCTGCAGTGTTCACTGAGAGATGGACCCTAGATTGAGGGTAACAGATCACCCTGGAATGCTGAGGTCATCCCCTGGATCTCATGGAGTTCACAAGGAGAAGAGCAGGCCCATTTGTGGTTGCACAACCTTGGGCATATTTTTTGGTTCCAGTTTCTAAACAGAGGCCACATTCAGGACCATCATAGGGAAGATCCCCTTTTAACAAGGAAATGTTATTCTGGAATCCAGCTGTGGCTTAAGGGAGCTCAAGGACTGGTCCTGCCTGTTGCTCCAGGGTACGAGGGAAAACAAGCCTATCTCTACCAGGTTATGAGAGTTCCTGGGCCATATCTGCAGAATAAAGTATGGAAGGACAGCACGGAAGTGAGGAGGCCAACTCTAAATAGAGAAAGTCCTGCTGCCCTCCTGGAATGTGTCTTCAGGAAAGATGAACCGCCATGGGAAGGCTGCCTCTAGACTTTCCTTCAATGCATTCATGTTTAATTTTGTGTGTTGGAGCTTTGCATGGAACCATGGAAACCTGTGGTGACACTTGGTTACTTGGACACGTGACTCTGTACCCCAGAGGTCCCTTGGTGTCAGTGCTGGAAAAGACGCTGCAGAGGGAAACTCACCTCCCTGCACTGGGCACATCCAAGGGAGCTCAGAGAAGTGGCTCAGAGAATCCCCCCTCTCTGCTAGTGAAGGGGGAAGCCTGGCTTCCTGCTTTATCATGGTCTATGTTTAAGTGCAAAATGAGAGATTCCTGTGCAGTTGTGACAAAAACTAGGTATCTTTATGTGCCCAACACATTCCAAGTATGAAATGAGCCTCATGTTCCACAGAGAATTGTGCATGGATTTGGGAACAGTGGTGGAGATGCAGCCCAGGTCAAGGAGGGAGAGGTTGAGAAGGAAGAAGTACATGGGGGTGTGGAGGCGGTGGTCGCAGGCTACGGCTGTGATGATGAGGCCGTTGGCCAGGAGGGCAGCCAGGTAGATGGCCAGGAAGAGCGAGAAGTGCAAGAGCTGCAGCTCCCGCCTGTCTGAGAACAGCAGGAGGAGGAACTCGTTGAGGGAGCTGCTGTTGGACATTTGTTCCTTTGCAGCATAGGGGCAATATCTGAGGAAGAAAAGACATGGACGAGTTAGAGAAAACTTCTCTGAGCAAAACTTCCTCATATCCTTGCCCAAACACACACTCATTGCCTCCCCCCCGTTTTAGCAGGACCATCCTTGAGCTCTATGGCTTCAGCTCTTGGCCTTGATGCTGGGGGGAGCAGAGCTGGCCTCTCCATCTGCCTTGGTCCCAATTGCCCCGTGCTCTCACCTTGGAGGTGTAGGACGTTTGCACTCGTGTTACCCCTCAATTAAATGGCAGAGGATTCCTTTACATCATGTCCACCAGCACTCTTTTGGAGGGGATGTCAGGCAGGTTTCCACCCTCCCCTCGGAGCCAGCAACACCTTGGGCTCCTGCCAGCTGCCCACATCCACCTCCCTGCAGCGATTCTGTGAGCTCAGATTCCAGGAGGCTTCTCCCTGGGGCACCCAAGACAGCCCCTGCTGTAACGGGGGAGCTGAGCTCTTCCGGAGGGCAGCTTGCAGCCCAGACGGGCACCCAGGGGGATGGCAGGACGTCCTAAGGATGGGGTGTCCTGATGAGAGAGGTGGCTCATTCCAAGCTCCTCCAACCGCACTGCCCTGAGCCCCACAGCGTAGAGGGCACTTGGGCACCTCACAGTCCAGGACCCCTCTGCATGGCAGGACCCACAGGGCCAGTGTCTGACCTGCATCAGAAACCCCCTGCCCACAGAGTCCAAGGGAAGGAGAAGGGCAGCATGGGCAGGTGGGATCATGGAGTAACACCATGATAGCTGTGCCGAGGGAGGCAGGACCTGGCAGGGACAGAGGGGCACTCAGATGTGTCTCCCCTCCTGGACATCTGGCTGCTCTGGGACAACTCCTGCCCTGGCCCCCATGGCCTGGAGCGCAGAGGGCTGTGCTGGTGGGAAGGGGCGCTGCAGGAGGCAGTTTCCTCTCACCATGATTCCATTTCCTGGAGCCGTCCCTGCAGGAGCTGCTTCTCTGTCCCCACGTCTCTGCCCTGTCCATGTTCCAGACCCCCTCACACCCGCTGGGTGCTCAGCTCTGCCCTGTAGACACCTGCCAGGGGCAGGACTCTGCCCAGGGCACCTCTGTGTTTGCAGGTGCAAAAGAGCAGGTGAGACAAACCTTGCTGAGGCCGGGGAGGGGATGTTGGCTGTGTCTGCAGGCTGAGGGGTGAGTGAAGGCAGCTGTGATCCCTCTGAATGTGTGGCTGGGAGTCCCTGCTCTAAAGCAGGACCAGCTCCAAACAGGGGAAGCTGGGAGAGCCACCCTGACAAATCCAATCAGCTGCTGAAGGCGCCAGGTTCAGAAGATCCCTCCAGGAACCGCAGCAGTGTAGCCCTGCAGCCAGAGACTTACCGTGTCAAGGGCTGGGGAGGTTTCTGCCTGCAGTGAGCTCAGCCGTCCTCCCATTCCCAACTGTCTTTCACTTATGAGCGACTCATCCCAGCCTGGTGCCTGCGGGCAGTGCCTTGAGTCTTGGTGCTCCTTTATGAGGAGCTGCTCCTGGGCAGAGCTGTCTCTCTGCAGCACCTGCCAGGTTGCCATGGGCTCCCGCAGTCCCAGGAGCCAGGCCCAGCTCCGGAGCAGGACCCAGCTGCAGATGGGACATTTTCTGTCCCCTGTGCAGCCTCCAGGCATTTCTGGGGCTCCAGGGCTGACAGTTCCTGCAAGGCAGCAAGGTCATCCCTGGCAAAGGTCCACTGATGTAAAGAGAGAGAGTCCATGGAACAAATCCAGCATGCAGCTGGCCTCATCAGAGGATGGTTGTCTAGGAGAGTGGACATCTCCCGCTGACAGAGCAATGAGGAGATCCATGTCCATTGCAAAGAGCTTGCATGATTCTGTGCAGACACTTGATTTCATGCGAGGAAAACAGGTCTACTCGGCCGTGTCAGATGCCTGAGGTATCCAGCAAAACCGCCACATTCGTAGCATATTTACGAGGGAACCAACAGGAAAATCGGGCCCTTCGAATTAGTTGGCAACCACCTAGGACACCTGGGTTTCATACATGCTCCCCCAAAGTTGAGTGCCACCACTACCTTCAGGAAAAGTCTCCCTTGGAGACAGATAACAGCTCCCCTCCTCTGGTTAGCCATGCTACTACTAATGCAGCCCCACAGGCATCTGGCATTATTCACATGACCCTGCACCACTGCCTCATATGGCATCCCTCGTAGCACCAAGGCCCTTCTCAGCCCTGTCCTCAGTTCCTCAAGTTTCTATCTGTCCTGACAGACAAGGTTATATTCTTCCCCACACTGTGGTACTGCCAGGAGCTTTACTTGGTAGTGGGAGGCAGTATGAATAGCCAAAACAACCAAAAAAATCCCCAGTTTAGAGAATTTCAGACTGGACATAAGGATGAAGAAATGACACCTGAAGGCTGGTGCTGTGGTGCAACAGGACACCCAGGAGGAACCAAGGATCATCCCATGGCTTTGGGAAGGAACAGTCAGTGGGGATGCAGAGACAACAGTGAAGGGAAGGAGATCCCGTGTGAGAGCAAAGTGGGGAAGCAGGGTGGGTGTCTACAGGCTGCATGGACACGGCTGCAGGCATGAGACAGCACAGGACAGGCTCTGCTGGAGACAGACACAGGCACTGCCAAGGCTCAAAGACACCAGAGCAGGTCAGCATCTTCTTGGCTATGGTTGTTGTCTCTGCCACCAAGGCCTGTCAGGACACATGGGCCTCAGTGTCCCTCTTGCTGACACCCCGAAAGGTGTCATATCATTGTCCTGCACTGAGCACTGCACACCCCCACCCACACACTGTCACCAAGAGGACCTGGAAAACATGTGGGGGAAAGGATCTCCTTTCCCAGAAGCTCAGTGGCCGAGCTTGGACATTTTTCCTGATAAAACACATCAAGGGTTAATGTGGCATCAGAGCCACCTGCACGTTTCCTCTGCCTACCTGTTATCAGTGATGACAATTTTCTGCTCTAATCAGCCCCTGGAGACACTTTACTGCTAACAACTATCAGTGGGACCCATTAAAACTCAACAAAATGTTGGGGGTTGATCTTGACTCTGAATTCTCCTTTCAGTAACTGAGGGAATGGGAGAGCCACACAGCTCCTGGGGGTCCTGGGTCACGATGTGGGCCATGTTACTTTTGGAGATCCCAGATCTGCCTGCGCCTCTCTACAAAAGTAGGGAAAAGGCCCTGATGCAAGACCCTAGAGAAGAGGGATTTTCCTGGCTGCTCAGAGCAACCCAAAGAAGGGCTTGGGGATGTCAAAGGAAACCCAACACACCAACACCAAAAGCACTGGACCCTCCTGGACCCTTAAGATGGGAGCAGGAGCGGGCAGAGGAAACATCCACGTTCCACACTTCCTCCATCAGGCCTTCAGCTCTGCAGCTTCTCATGGCTTCAGGGGAGCTCCCTAAACCAATACTTCCCATAACCCTAGTGCATCGAGCAGACTGAGCAGACACAGAGGAGACAGGAGAGAGACTGGGGAAAGATCCCAGGGCACAGAGTGCACCTTCATGTGCCAAAGATAGGATGCTACAGGTTGAATAGGCAACCGAAAGAAAGGAAGAAAGGCGTGCTTTGCTTTTCAGTGTCTGGAATGCCACATATCTGGAAGCTTCAAGAGGGATGCAGTCTCCCTGCTTCAAGATTTGCTCCAGGACTTTGAAAACACTACAGGAAGAGGAATGTTGGTCGTTGGAAGCTTCAGCAGTAGGGGAGTGGGGAGATGGTCACCTCACCAACTTGTGAACAAGTCAAAATTCAGCTCCTGAGGCACGGCAGTGCCTTACAGGCTCCATACAGGAGTCTGGACAGAGGGATGCAGTGTGTGGGCCTGTCCTGAGACACCCAGGGTCAAAGTGTGGGAGATGCAGGGTGCCAGGGCTCTACAGATCCCAAAGAGAGGCAGGTGCCAAGAACTATACCCAGGGGAGAAACACTACTTGGAGGTGTAATGGAAAACACCAAAGCATAAGTAAGGTGCAAAAGAGAAATGGCTTTCCTCAGGGTCAGATGAAAGAAAGCTGCGCAAAATTCACAGGATTTGGAGAAACTTCCTCAGATTTTCTACCTGGCCTGACCCATGGTTTTGGAGCCTGTCAGGAACCAATGTCCTATCTCAAGCCCTCTGGAGGGAAGACATGTATGAAGAATATGTTTGCTCTTTTCTGACATATCATCTCTATCTTACCACAGATCAAGAAACCTTCCTGAGGGCTTTTAAAAGCGAAGAGCCTGTAGACCCTTTTTCAGAAGAGTAGATTCCTTGAAGTTGCAGCAGGGGATCCTGCTGAAGGCAGGTCCCAGCAGGCAGGTCCTTAGGGCCTTTTCCAGTGAAATTTGGGTTATCTCCGAGGATGGAGATCTGAGAATCTCTCTGGATCCTGTGCCAGAGTTTGGCCATGCTCATAGAGAAAACGATTGGTTCTTAACATCTAAGAAGCATTTTCCATTGTTCATTACTTTTTCTCTCACTATTGCCTCACATGCCATTTGTGTGACCCTCCAAGAAAATCCAAATGCTCTGTGCCCTCCACAAGGGAGATTTGCACAGCATGAAGATCCCCCTTGGACTTCTCTGGTCTACACTGAACAAACCCCGCTCTCCCAGCATCTCCTTTTCTTCCGCACACTCCAGCCCCTGGCCATCTTCTTGTCCCTGTGCTGGACTCCCTCTCACTTGTTAGTGCCTGTGCAGAACTGGAGAGACCAAATGCGATCTGGTGTACAGGCATGGTCCCCACTGTGCCAAAAACAGAGGTAGAATGTGTCAGTGGCCCTCCTGGTTGTGTTCTCCCAAATACAAATCCAGGATCGTGGGCAAAATATGGCACAAGGACCTGGAGAGGTTCTCAGATATCCTCCTATCCTCAGAGATAACGTAAATTTCACTGGAAAAGGCCTAAAGACAACACCTCTACTGGGAACTGTATTCAGCAGGGTGTTGGATCCCTACCTCCAGATGGCTCCCTAAAAGCAGGCTCAAGGAATCTGCTATTCTGAGACTCTTTCCAAAGGGACCTGTGGATTTCAAGCTGCTGCCTCCACCACTGACCAAGAACAGGTATCGCAGAGCCATCCATCACCCTGAGAGGCCTGATTCTTGTGAGGGGGCATCTCTCTGTCTGCAAGTGTCTGCATATCCACAAAGTGCAGAAATGGTTCTGACTGCTTTGTTTAACTACCAGTTTGTATGAGGGATCACAATGGATTAGGGTCTGCAATGGGAAGATGTAACGAGGGTCCAGCTTCAACAGAAAGCCTTTAAAGGAGTGAGAAGATAACTTATTCCACCAGAGTGACTCAAATCTCAAAGACTCAGATAATCATCAAGACGATCAGAAACTGCAAGCCTGAACATCAGTTGACAGAAACCATCAAACTGTGAGAATCCCTGGGTTGCACCAGGATGCTCCAAGGAGAGAACAGGGAAACCAACAGTCCTCCCTCTGCTGTCCCAGCAGGACCCTGGGGTGGCAGGCTGGGCTCTGGAGCAGAGCGCTGCAGCACGCCACTACCTGCACACCTAAACAGAGGGTCCTCAGCCTACACCTGCCTCTGCATCAAGGACACTCTGGGATAAGCACCACACTTCTGGCACCATCCTTGTTTTTCCCAGCGCACAAGGCCCAGGTCCAGCCTCAGGCAAGCAGTGGCCATGCTCTGGAACTGCCCGGTGGGGAACACCAGCATCTCGATTGGCTTTTTGAAGGGCAGGCAAATCAAGAGGCATGGACTCTTCCAGTCTCTTCCTGCACTCCAGACACATCACAGCACCCCCATCAGCCCCCGAGGGTTCCTTGGCAGCAGCTTCCCTGCAAGTTATTGCCACTGTCTCTAATCCCTCCATCACTATGTCCACCAGTCTCCTGGCCACATCTTCCGTATCGATGGCATTGGTCCTGCACCTGGCAGAAGCTCTGCAAGGCTTTTCTGGAGCAGGCAGCTTCTTTTTCCCTGTAGACCCTGGTGTTTTACATGCAGGAGCCTCCAGGCCTCCATGTGCCTGGCTGGCTGCCCTGGCAGTGCACGGTGGTTTGGGAGGCAGATGTGGCACCTCTGCTCTTAGCCCAGCCCTGCTGGGCAGGGTCTCCCTGAGCCTCACAGGAGTCGTCTTGAGAAGGGCAGCGGTCAGGCAGGGCCTTTGCCGGCCTCACTGCTCAGCTCTGTACCTTTGCGATGGCCTGATCAGCATCTTCAAAGCCCTGGGGGTCAGACAGCAAAGGCCGCCTGTCCTTTTGTGGGGACAAAGTTGGCATCCGCCTGCGTCGCCTCGCTGTGTGCGGCTCCTGCTTGCCCACCTGCAGGGAGAAGGAGGCACATGATGGAGAGGGTTGTGTTGCTACAAGCAGCCCCTGAGACACAGGAAGCCCCAGCCGCATGTCACAGGGAAGCTCATGGTCGAGCACAGCGCAGCTACACGTGGTCCAAAGAGGATCTCTGACTCTCTGCACAGGGCTCCCAGGATCCATATGGGCCTTGGAGCATCCCAGTCATGCTTTGTGTTCGAGAAAATCCCCACAGCCAGCAAGAAGCAGCCCCTGGATGGAGAAGGTCACACCTGGCTGGCTTGAACACCCATGCTTGTGCTCCCCATGCAGCTCCCATCCCTGCTGCCGGCCTCCCCCTCCAGCCCCAGCACTCACCTTCCTTGTGCGCTTGCACCTGGGAGGATGCCCATTGCTGGGCTGGGAGCAGGCGTTCGCCTGCCTCTCCTTCTCTATCTCCAGGGCACTCACTGCACCTGGGGACTTGCTGTTCTGGGGACCAACGCGAGCTGCTCCTTCTGCTGGAGCTGCTCTCCTCAGAGTGCGACCCTGAGGGTGGTGCTCTGACCTAACACAGCCTTGGTTGCCATGGACATCGCCCCATCACAATGGCCTTGGGGACATGATGCCACCCCCATCACAAAGCCCTGGCCATTGCCACAGGGACTCCCACGGGGTATATCCTGGTGGTGGCCAAGGGCACCCACATCTCATCTCAGTGCCTTAGTGGTCAGCAAGGCGAGGCCTTTTGGGTCCCTGTGCCATAGTTTGGCCATCCTCACGGATTTTTATTTGGGAGAGCACGGCCAGTGGGGCCACATGCGTGTTCTATCGCTCTTTTTGGCACAGTGGACACCATGCCTCTATATCGGATCCCACTTGGGCTCTCCAGTTCTGCAAGGAAATGAACAAACGGGAGGGAGTTCAGCACAGGGACGAGAAGTTGGTCAGGGGCTGGAGCATGGGGCAGGTAAAGAGAAGCTAGGAAGAGGGATGTTTGTTCAGCCTAGACCAGAGATGGCCAGGAGAGATCTTCATGCTGTGCACAAATACCTTGTGGAGGGCACAGAGCAGCAGGATTTTCTTGGAAAGCCACATTAATTGCATGGGAGACAGCAGGGAAAAGATGGACAATGGAAAATCTGCAGCGTATAAAGGATTCACAGACTTTGGTGTTGTGAAACCAAAGACCTTTAAGTTAAACGCAACTTATAGAGCTCCTGACCCCAGAGACAGCCCCCATCCTGCCTGGCAGCACGTGGAGCCCAGAAACCCGACAAACCAATGAACAAGATGATCATGCACTGGTCATGCACGAGGCCGTCCAAGGATCTTCTTGATCATGCGCTGGCCATGGGGCTGCAGCTCCCGCATTTCCTGCTCAGCCCCCCACCTGCCCACAAGACATTCTTTGCTGCTGACCTTAGGCTGACCTCCACATCTCCCCCTTCCTTACTTAGCTTTTATTTGAGCGGTCACCACTTGATTGATTGATCATACAATTAACCATTGTACACATGATAACAGACAAAGTAGACAATTAACAGCAAGCAAAATACAATTAACCCAATAATCAAAAACTTTACAATTTGCGTTTTCCAAAGCCCAAACTGTCTTAACCAAGAAAATACTCCTATTAAACATGTTTGAAAGGGATTGTCTGTTGTTGATGTGGCTAACGTTACCCATATGTTTCTTGGCTGTTTGACCCAGTCTGGGACAAAGGCTGCACAGCTGCTGAGGAAAGCCAGGGCTGTACACATTGTGAAGGGACCCATCTTGGTTTCCCGTGTGTCAAAACAAAAGCATAACCCCTTCCCCAAGTTACTAAGTCTTTTGGACCTTCCCACTTCCCTGTAACTAGATCTTTTATGGTAACTTGGGATCTTGGCTGTAAACTTTCTGACCGTTGGCCAAAGTGTTGAGTAACAACTCAGCTCTCACCTGCTATGTTACGATTTAAAAAATTAAATACATATAATGCTTTATCCAATCTTTCTTGGGGGCCATCTCTCTGAACTCCCCCTCTCTGTTTAATTAACATATTTTTTAGGTTCTGGTGCGAGTATTCAATAACTACCTGCCCAGTTGGAGAATGAGGAATATCGAAGATATGTTGAACGCCCCATTGTTTAAGGAAGTCTTGGGTTCACAGGCCCATTGTCTGTTTTTATTGTTTTTGGAACACCCATGACCACAAAACATCTTAACCAGTGCTTACACACATCTTGACTTTTCTCCCCAGTATGTGACCATGCATGAGTAATAAAGTAGGGATTGGCTCAGCGATTTGACAAAGTCCATAAATTTGCAATTGGGCCATCAGCAAAGGATTGGCAACCTCTCAAAGCGTAGCTCCCTCCAAGCGCTTCACCAGGCCTTCGACATATAAGGAATCCATTCCAACATTAAGATTTAGAGTTGTGAATTTTCAAAAAGCCGTGGATGCAGCTACCACCTCCACCTCTCTGCTAAACATTTCCAGTGATTCGACCCTCGATCCCCTTTTGTAACCTCGTTATGTGGGTCTGGGACTGTAAATCATGTTCCTTCTCCGGGTCCCTGGGGCCTGGGTCGAACGGATGGTCGCACGGAGGATCAGCCGCCCCAGTGTACGGTGGTGCTGATGGTGCTGCTGCACGTAGCTGATTGCTTTTGTCCCCCTGAAGATCCCAGGCCGTTTTCAAGGCGACCATGATCTGCCACCAGGTGCTCACATGTTTTACTGCGGCTGTATCACCATCCACCATCACCTCCTTAAGGCGCTTTCCGAGTTCTTCCTACACCTGTCGCTGGAGTGTGCCTTCCTTCGGGAAAGTAGGTACCTTCTCCCGAATCCACTCTAGTAGAGTGACTAAATCCTTCCCGGAAACCTACCGGTTCTCTTCGTGCACCATGTGCTGCAGCGCGTCCAGGCTGCGTTTCTGCCCGTGAGACATTCTGCCTCCCATGGTTCCCAGGCTGCTGTCCTCTAATTAGGCGATGGGTGCACACCGGAGTTCTTCCTGCTCCGTTCCAGGTTCGGCTGGGCTATGCTGCCGGGTTTGGGCTTTGTGAGCTTCCCCTATGTTCTTGCCCCAGCTTCGGATGCCATTTGCAGTGTCTGAAGCAATCATGGTCTTCGGTGTTGTGAAACCAAAGACCTTTATTTAAACACAATTTATAGAGCTTCTGACCCCGGAGACAGCCCCCGCCCTGCCTGGCAGCACGTTAAGCCCCAAACCCAACCAACCCATCAACCAGATGATCACGCGCTGATCACATGTGAGGCTGTCCAGTGAGTTCCTTGATCATGTGCTGGCCAGGTGGTTGCAGCTCCCGCCTCTCCTGCTCAGCCCCCATCTGCTGAGGGGACATTCTTTGCTACTGACCTTAGGCTGACCTCCACAGGTGGTGACTTGTGTCTGGGGCCAGGGCACTGCTCTTCCCCAGACCCTCTCCTGGGAAAGCACTGCAGGAGCAAGCACACCCTGGAGAACAACCTTGTCCATGTTCCTGGGACCAATGACAGGGTCCCTTCTGTGTGAGAACGTGACATGCCAGCAGCAGGGCCATGGCTGCTGTTCGTACTCTGAGGTCCTTTCTGCCTGAGTAGCTGATAGACCCAAACTTGTGACTCTGAGGACACTTATTGCTCTGGATAGTCCAGAGGGGGCTCTTAGCTCCCACAGGCTGTTGTGATGTTACCTCAGTGTCCGGTGGTGACAAGGCAGAAAAGGCCCATGGTTTGGAAGTTGGTTGTGTTGGCCTTTCTGCCTCAGGACCTGGTAGGCCAGCAGCAGGTAAATGGCCTGGATGTTTGTTAGTGAGGTCACTGCTGTGCCAGTCCCTGATAGGCTAGCAGCAGGGACATGGCCTGGATATTGGTAGTGAGGTCACTGCTGGGCCAGTCCTTGATAGCCCAAAAGCAGGGATGTGGCTCTGAGGGTGACTGTGAGGTCACATCCTTCTCTGTAGACTTGACGTCATCAAGAGGCTCTGGGTTGCTGAGGTTTCTTGTGACGTCACCTCTGTCCCTGCTGCTGATAGGCCAGAGCCAGCTGAAGGTTCCAGGGCACATTGTGAGGTCACTGCTGCCCCGTGCAGGATTGGCCAGCAGCAGAGCCAGCCCCAGCCAAGGTCCTGTGAGGTTCCCTCAGTGTGAGCAGCTGATCAGAGGACAGGGCTGTGACATGGGCTGTGAGGACGCATCTGTCTGTGTAGAAGACAGGCTGGAAACACTCTGGCCATGCAGGGCTGTCCCCAGAGCAAGTCCTGGAGATGGAGATGGAGAAGGAGCAGCAGGTGAACGGCTGTTCCTCATCCATGGACGGGATCCCTGGAGTGCAGGAGTGCACGAGGGAGGTGAGCGGTGGGGCTGGAGGGAGAGGTGGGCGGCAGCAGGGATGGGACCTGCACGGAGAGCACGAGAATGGTAGGGAAGGAGACCTGGGCCAAGGTAGCCAGGCTGGAGCTTCTCCAGTGAGGGAACACCTATTCCTGGCCATGGGCATTTCCTCTCACACAAAGCAGCCCAATGGGCACTCTCTCCTGTGCCTGACACTGGTTCAGGAAGAACAAGGTGCCACCGAAGATGTCCATGGGCCTTGACAGCCTTTGATGCAGCCACCCGGAGGTCCTTATTAGCCCATTGCCTGTTCATGTCATGTGATGGGATGAAGAGGAGTTCAGGGGAGGAGAGCTAGAAGGGTTTGAGAGTGCAGAGCCTGGAGCAGAGACGAGGCAGGGCCAGGGTGCCTCCCATTTATGCAGCACCCTGGATTTAGACAGGATGGGCTTTCCCTACAGCCAGTGCTGGAATGTCTGTGTTTGGGTACAGGACAGAAATGCAGGATGCCCTGGGGCACTTGCCCAGCAATCACTCCAAGGGGACATGGTTTTCCTGTGGGTGCCCTACTGTATCTGCTAGAGACGTGTGGTTGTGCTGGACACTCCAGGCATCAGACAAGGCCCTGCCAGCACTTTTCTGTGACATCAAATCAAGACTCTGCATTGAATTACAAGAGCTGTTGGTTAATCCTGCAATCTTCCCATACCTCAGCTTCATGGGGAGTGTCGCTGTTGTCATAGTTGGCATCTGGGGTCATTTCAGATGGCCAAGATGGCCAATTCCCCAACTCGTGCTCTAGTATCATGCAGGTCTCCTAGTAGCTCCATCAGAGCAAGCAGGCGCTGACACATGCCTTGCACCTCCTCAGTCTCTTCTGCTGTCACCAGGTGTTTCTGTGGGAACTGCTGACTCTCACCCTGCATCTCCAGTGATTGTGGTGGAGCTTTGACAAGGACCTCGTGGGCAGATCTCTGTGCTCTGCTCGCTTCAGTTTTGGCAAGGGCAATCCCACCATTTCTGTATTTGTGGAGTTTAGAGGAGGGATCTGAATACGACTTCCGACTCACATCTAAGCAGGTACAGCCCAGACTGATATTTCTGAATCAGCACCTAAACCCTGTGCCAATGACCTCCCCACTTGTTCACTCCTCAGTCTCCTGTCTAGTTAAGGGATGTGAAATTAGCCTTGCAGAGTGAGACATTTCCAATTTTGATAGATCTTCATTCTCTGATGAAATAAATTGCAATATTAGAATCTCTCTCTCTCCACTTGTTAGCAAAGGACAACAGGTGATTATTTCAGTTTATTGAAGTGAACATTTCCCAGGAGGAGGGGGCACAAGGGACAGAGAAATTGGTGAGTTCAGCTGGGCCTCTGCTCCTGAGCGGGGCCAGGCTCCTGGGACGGAGGCAGCTCGTGGCAGCCTGGCAGCACTGCCCAGAGACAGCCGAGTGCAGGAGCAGCTCCTGTGCCAAGAGCAGCAGGGCTGCGGGCACTGCCTGCTGCTGCGGACAGCAGAGGAGAGAAGGCAGCGAGGGATGAACGGTGGTTTGGAGCAAGGGGAACGGAGCAGAACTCAGTGCATGGCAAAATCTTCACAGCCGTTTACATGGTGAGTGTCTGCCTGCAGGGCAATGCTGTTGAGCTTTCTGGAGGGGACTTCTGCTCTCAGTCCATGTCATTATGCACTGGGATTTTAATAGTCTCTCTCCTGGATTATTCAGGGCATAGCAGGCTGAGGAGATGCTCCAGGGCAGGCGTTCCCTGCCACTGTCACAGGGACAGAGCATCCTGCTTCTTTCTCGCAGGGACGTTGCAGGACGTGAAGGCAGGGAGTGCAGCCAGGTCTGTTCTTCAGAGCAGTGTCCCTGCACCTGCTGTGTGCCCGGGGCAGTGACTCTGCAGCCTGCGAGGGGCAGCGCTCAGCCTGCCTGGGGAGCTCCCCATGGGCCTCCAGGGAGAAGCTCTGCGTGAGAGGAGAGACACCTGGCAGGGATTAAGGCAGTGAGGGATTAAGAGGTCTGTGAGAAACCTCAGCAAGCCACTTCACCCCACCTTAGATTACAGACAGCATCACCATCATCATTGTGGCTTCGGAGGACTTTATGTGACCTAGTCATTACAACCTGTGGCCACAGAGCCAGGAGGTTTTTGTAGGGCAGAGCTGAACACATGGAGGGTGATTCGGGATCTGTGAGCCATGGCAGGGACAAGACCCAGGGAGAGAGGAAGAGCTGCCGGCAGGGACAGCTCCAGGCAGCAGAGATGGGCAGGGAAGGGGCAGGAAGTGCAGGGCAGGAGCTGCCTCCTCTGCAGCCAGACCTCCATCCATATCCAGGGGCATCTCTCCTGCCATGGGCCCATTTCCTGCTGCCCCACCAAGGGGCTCAGCATCACTGCTCTGTACTGTCACCATCTGCAAGGTGACATGCCCAGCTGCGTATGGTGAAGACTTTCCAGGATGCCTCTCTGTGCCTCTCCTTGCCTGCCTTGGTAGCAGCATCGTGGTCTAGCTCCTTGTTTCCCCTCCTGTCCAGGATGCTCCTGTTCCTGCTCTCAGCTTTCTGGGGTTGGGTGTTTTCCGCTGCAGTTCAGGCGCTGATGTTGCAAGCTGTGGAACAGAGGGGTCTGCAGGGAAGGAGCTTTTCCATCCCCCTTCTGTCCTGTGCAGCTCCATGAAATGCAGTGCACAGGGCTGGGAAATGAGCTTATCTCCCTTAAGGAGAGCCCATCCTCACTGCTAAGAGAGACCCGTGAGGAAGCTGCAGAGATGCTGAGGGTATGGAGGTGTTGGGGAGAATCTGTTGGTATGGGCAGCTGAAAAGAGCCCTGTGTGATCTCCGCAAGAAGGGGAGTGAGGAGACTCTCTTAAGTATATGGGGAAAGGGCAAGAAATTGAAAATCTGCATTGTGAAATGGGACTCCTCTGCCCTCTGCAAGGTCTGATCTCCTGTTAGGATAGTAGAGGAGTGTGATCATCCTCCAGCATAGAACAGCTGGGAAATAGTCTAAGAGACAAATGAGATGTCCCCAATCTGCACACAGCAACAGTGGATGATTTCATCTCTGGACTCAGTAGAAATGCCAAAGAGGTCTATTTTGAGGAACACTCCCCAGGGGTGACAAGCACAGCTCCAATCAAATAAAAAATATTGAACAATTGCATGAAACTCTGTTCCTCAAACCACCCTCTTTATATGTGGGAGGGAAGATGCTAAAGGGCTCGTTGATGTCTTGAGCGGACTTCACCTGACAGAAATGGTGAATGGTCAAGCTCGTCACCTCTGTTCCCTGATTCCCAGTGCTGTACAGCAGGACAGACCCCCTGGAGTCCAGGGGCTGAGGTCCCTGCTCCTCGCAGCACGCTCAGCCAGTGCAAAGTTCCAGCAAAGGAACTGCACTAAGAGCCTCTTGGAAATGACATTGGTAATTTCGGGGTGTCTGAAAACTGAATGAATTCAGGGTTATTTTTTCTTTTGCAGTTCTTTTCTTTCTCCTTAAAAAAATCATCCAGTGCAAAGCAGAACTCATGTACTGAAAAAAGAGATCATTTCAATAAAAGAGAGAGGCAGTGTTTGACTATGTGGAGGGAGAGTGTATAAAAACTGAAAAACTTGGGAGTTCTTTTTTTTTCCTCTCTGTTTTTTTTTTTCTTGAAGAGTTAGTTCTGACTTCTCACTAACTTCTCTTCTTTGAACAGTTCCTAATGACACGAGGGAGGCAAATGTTGAATAGCAGCTCTTTTACTGACTTCCTCCTCCTGCCATTCGCAGACACGCGGGAGCTGCAGCTCTTGCACTTCTCATGCTTCCTGGCCATCTACCTGGCTGCCCTTCTGGCCAACGGCCTCATCATCACAGCCGTAGCCTGCGACCACCGCCTCCACACCCCCATGTACTTCTTCCTCCTCAACCTCTCCCTCCTCGACCTGGGCTCCATCTCCAAAACCATCCCCAAATCCATGCACAATTCCCTGATAGACACCAGAGCCATTTCCTACTTGGGATGTGTTGGCCAGGTCTTAAGTTTTACTATTTTCATATCAGCAGAGTATTGTCTCCTCACAGTCATGGCCTATGATCGCTACGTTGCCATCTGCAGACCCCTGCACTACGGGACCCTGCTGGGCAGCAGAGCTTGTGTCAAAATGGCAGCAGCTGCCTGGGCCTGTGGTTTCCTCAATGCTCTCCTGCACACTGGGAACACATTTTCCCTGCCACTCTGCCATGGCAATGTGGTGGAGCAGTTCTTCTGTGAGATCCCCCAGATCCTCAAGCTCTCCTGCTTCGATTCCTACCTCAGGGAAGTTGGGCTTCTGGTGGTGAGTGCCTGTTTAGCCCTTGGGTGTTTTGTTTTCATTGTGGTGTCCTATGTGCAGATCTTCAGAGCTGTGCTGAGGATCCCGTCAGAGCAGGGCCGGCACAAAGCCTTTTCCATGTGCCTCCCGCACCTGGCTGTGGTCTCCTTGTTTCTCAACACTGGCCTGTTTGCCTACCTGAAGCCCCCTCCATCTCCTCCCCAGCTCTGGATTTGGTGGTGGCTGTTCTGTACTCGGTGGTGCCTCCAGCACTGAACCCCCTCATCTACAGCATGAGGAACAAGGAGCTCAAGGATGCCATTAGGAAAGTGATTTCATGGACCTTTCTAGGCAGTGGTAATTTTTCCACATCTCTCCACAGATGACTCTTTCTGTATCCCATAACTGGATTGAGCATTGTTTTTCATGTTATTTTTATTATGAGTTTTACTAGTGATAATAATTGTTATTGTGTTGCTACACAACTACTTGTATTCATTCCCCTTTTTACGGTGTCTGCTTTGTCTCAACTGATCCCCTAAATTGTGTTGAATGCTGGACAAGGACTGACTCCCTAACACTATCTCTGTAATAAAGTAATTTCTACCAGTACAGTGCGTGAAAGCTGGGCTTTTCCTCCAAATCTGGTGTCAATAATAGGCCCAAGGACTTGCACCCTCGAGGGCCCGCTGCACAGGATTCTCCATGGGTTCAGCAATACAGAGCTCAGGATCATGTATATGATCTTTCAGAGACCAAGGGCTGGTTAGGGAATTCCCCTATCAGAGTCCAAGGATAGTGGAGATGCTGAATGGTCATGGATTTACACATGCACAGCTCTCCTACGTATTAAGGCACAGTGTCAGATGGCTGTTGTCATGGAGGGGAAGCTGGAGGTGTCAGGAGAGCACAGAGATCCTCCTGGGACAGCATATGCCTGGGATGGTCTGTGAGTAGAGCCTCATAAAGGGAGAGGTCCTTGAAGATGGAGTTTCTTAGAGGTAAAGCACTGGGTATTTTCAGGCAAAAGAGGACTCTGCAGTCCCAGGAGAGGCAGTGAGGACTCAACTGTCAGGAAAAAGGGAGAAAGGAGAGCCCTCTGGGTCACCATCTATCAAATACCAGGGGCAGGATGTATAGGCACAACTGGACACAACGAGCACCCTTGGAAATGCTCTGCAGTCCAGGTCACCTGCAGTCCCCCGGAGGGATTAGAGGTCGTGATACCCATTTGGTTGGGTCTGACTCCTACCCCTGGTCACAGAGGCAGTGAAATGTCACCCTTAGCCACTTTATTTCCCCTCCTCTCCCCCCTCCATATACTTCCCAGTTCTGGATCTCTCTGTACTGGCCATTTAGCACTCAGTGGTGCCTCCAGCACTGAACCCCTTTCTCTACAGCATGAGGAACAAGGAGCTCAAGGAGGCACTGAGGAAACTTCCTCAATGGGTACAATGTCAATGCCAAAACCTGTCCTGTGTGCAGTCACTTGTCATTCCCATGTACTTGGCATGAAACATGTGCTCTTCATTTATTTCTTTCTGAATGTTTATTCTTACCTTCCTGATAAAATAATAATAAATAATTATTTAAAATACAATACAACAGTACAGCAGGAACAAAAGGTGGACTAAGGAGAATACGGGCCTGCTGCTAAATGGGCCAAGAGTCATGGTGAGAGAGGACACATAAAAGGCCACCTTTGTCGCAGGGTTTAGTGCTAAGAGTGACCCTCAGTAATCCTAGGCCCTGGAGACCATGGAGAAATGGAGAAAGGAAGACTTTCCCTTGCTGGAGGAGGATCTGAGCAGGGCTCACTTCAGCAAACTGGACACCCACAAAACCATGGGCTCTGGGGGGACTCTCTTGCACTGTTCAGTGCCCACGTCTGACAGAGCTCCATGAACTGCAAGAAATCAAGTCCCTCCAGTTACACTGCTTGTACCCCTGGCCCTTGGCAAGTGACCTTCACACAGCAGAGACTCTCTGAGCACCGCCTGATAGATGCAAAAAGGGGCTCACATTGGAATGCTGCATTTATGGCACTGCATCTCGCACTGCTTTCATGCCTCCTGATGGTTAGCTTGCTTCCCTTTACCCCTTCTCTGTTTGTCACACTGCACCATTGCATGTGTCACGATCACATCTCAAAGCGCACAAGTGGCAGTTTCTCCTCTGGTGTTATTCCTGTGTTTCACACCTCAGACAACTTCACCTGCCACCTGCATGGTCAAAGTTTCAAGTGGGAATAGAAGAAGCTGAGCGCAAGGAAGGACCTTGCTCTGCCTTGCTTGGTCTTGTTACAGGCATTGCCTGGTTCAGGCTGGGCTGCTTTTTCTTGGAGAGCAGCAAGAGAAGAGGCATCTTTCCCTTCTTTTAAAAGTCATCAGGCAATAATTTGCATCCTACTTGTAACACACACTTGCTACTCAGGGCCCTAAGTGCAGGGGGCTCGGGGCATGCAAAGGAGCACGAGAAAAAAGAGCACCGGCACAGCTCTGGGGCAGACGGAGCGATGGAAAGAACCAGACGCCACTGGAATGAATCATCTTATGTCAGTATTGAAATTAAGGCAGTACAGAATGATACATTTAACAAAATAAGCTTATTACACACTGGTTTTAGCAACAGACAAAATAAGCAAGGTAATGCACCTAACCATTACTATACGAGAAAGAGAATAGTGACTAAAAGATACATCCCCAATTGCCTAAATATGCCATCATATGTGATCATCATCCAGATCCACAGTTGCTGGGGAGTCCCTGTTGTGGTGAGAATTTGGAGAACCTTCCCAGCAAAGGGGAGGTCTTACGTGGTGCTTCCACCCATGAGGTCTCCAAAATTGTGGCAAGAGTGTCCATCTTTTATAGAGCCAAATCAGCAAATGATGATAACTTGCATTTTGTTTGTGAGCGGTGACATCTGATGTGGCATACTTTCCCTATCATGTGGGACGCGGATCTGCTCAGAGCCCAGGCCTCGGGTGGGAGGATTCCCTTCAAGGTCAAAAACAGCCGCATGAAAGCTTTAAAAAGCTACAGTTCAATAAGCCTCCGCGCAAGCTGGTATGAGCAATTCTACAGATGAGTGTTGTGCACTGCAAAGGCAGTGCCGTATTCATCTCTACGTCAACCCCAACTCAGGCCTGTCGTTCGGGCCCTGGCACTTCAGTTCCTCACGTTCCACTCTGTTGTGACACACAAGGTTATATTCGTCCCCACATTGTGGGGCTGCCAAGAGATTTCCTTGGTAGTGGGAAGCAGCATGAAAAGAGGAAACAGGACCAAAATACAGCTTGGGAAACTCACATTGGGCAATAGGATGAAGAAATATCACTTGAAGGGTAGAGCAGTGGTGCTACAGGGCACCCAGAGCGAGTCAGTCACCACCCATGGCTTTGTGTTTCAAGAAACAGCCACTGAAGAAGGAAAAGCTCTCAAGGAAGGGAAGGAGAACCTCTTGTGAGAACTTTCTGGGGAAGCAGATTGGGTGTCATCAGGGAATCATCAGGACTTTTTTGCCCCCTTTATCCTTCTGGGGACCCTGGGAGGTGTCATGTGTTTGTCCTGCACTCAGCATTGCACACCCTCACCCAAGCAGTGATGCCAGGGAGGATGTGGGCAACATATGGAGGAAAGGATCTCCCTTCCCAGGGTTTCTCTGTGACAAAACACATCAAGGGTGTATTCAGCATCAGAGCCACCTGAGTATTTTTTCTACCTAACTATTACCAATGATTATATTTTTTAGCTTTAATCAGCCCCTGGTGAGTTGTTGTGGCCTCTGTGGGATCCATTAATGCTCTACAAAACTTTAGGCTTTCCTTCTGACTTTGACTTCTTCACAGATTTCCTCAATCTCCTTTCAATAGCTGCAATTCATGGATTCAGCACCAAGTCGTGCGTGGAGCTCATTAAAAAGCAAAAAGCCCTGATAAACCAGGACTCTCCATGCAATTTCCTTCAAGTGTCCATGGCTAATCGGGGAGGTTTGGGGAGTGTAGCTGAAAGTTGAAGACAACAATCATATACAAGTATTTCATCTTTTTAAAGTTTTCTATTGTTCTTCTAAAGAATAGGTGACAGCACACCATCCAATTCATAGCCATCCAGAGTGACTCCTAATGAAGTCAACACCTGTAGGAAAAGCAGTGTCCCAGACATCAGGCACTGTATGTACAATCTTCCTCCCCACCTCCCCAGCCTTTTCCCTCATCAGCCTCTTGGGAATTAAAATCACTCGTGTTGAAAGCCAGCCTTAGTCCACCTAAGTCTGCACTCAAGGTTATAGCTCACCTGCCCCAATTCTCACCTGCTTTACTTAGACAACTGGCTGCCATCAGGCACAGGGGGATCTTCTTTAGTTACAAAAAAAAAAAAAAAAAAAAAAAAAAAAACCAACACAGAGTATAGTTTCACGGAAAATAATGACACTCTTTGAATGTATGCTAATTCCATACAATCCGTACATATAGTAAGGACTTGGCTAATGGGGCAGACTACAGAAAGACGGACCAAGCTTTAACCACCCTAAAGGGCGAACCAGCCGCTGGGTCTCTGAGTGAACAGAGTATCAGTAGGAGTCACAATGTGTCCAGATGGTGCCCTAAAGGGGATGTTAGAAATTGTCACTTTAAACAGGACATGTGGGAATAGGAGACTTACGTAGATGCACAGGAGACAGGGGAGAGAATGGGCCAAGACCCCCAGTATGAAGAGCTGGGCTCCCAGCACCACTGATGAGCTGCCACAGACTGAATAAGCAGCCCAAAGAAGTCCTTCCTTTGGCAGTGACTTGGAAAGCCACATCTCTGATGGGATTCCTGGAAGATCCGGGTTTTCTTCTGTCAGATAGTCCCCAGGACTCTGCAGAGATGAGGAAGAACATGAAGGGAGGTTGCAGGGATGTTCCCCAACTTCATCAGCTGCAGAGCAGGAAGCTGGTCATCTCACAAACTGCTGATGGAGTCAAATGAGATGGGGACCGACGAGTGAGATGAGGACTGCTGGATTAACACCCGCAGCCTGGACCTCAGTTCTTGTTCCCAGGGATCCTGCTACTCTCCACCAAGGCTCCCAGCTTCAGGAGCTCCTTCCCGAGGGGTCACACAGAAACTGTCACTGCAAAGACCCCTGTGGATCCCGGGCTGTGGCAGTAGCTGCTCAGGGCTGGAGGCTGCCACAGGAGTCCTGCCTGAAGGTCCCACCTTGCTCAGGGGACAATGTGGCAGCCAGGACTCCTGGGGATGGGGCTTCCCCGAGCCCCAAGGCTCCCGTGGGGCAGCTCCAACCCTTGTGTGGGTGCTGGGGGCAGAAGGAGAGAATCCAGGGCAGGTTTCCCTGGCACTGGCTGCCCCTCTTCTCCCCCACGCCGGGGTGGGCAGTGCTGGCTGAGCCCAACACAGCAGCTCACACAGCCCCCCAGGCCCCCACACCAGCACCCCCAGCCCCGAGCTGGGCTCCCCTCCCTGCCCCGGCCCCGCACAGCCCCCAGCACAGCCAGGAGCCCCGCGGGGCCTCACAGCCAATGGCTGCGCTGGGCACGAGGAGGTCACTGCTGCCGCAGCCCCTGATAGGCCAGCTGCAGGGAGAGGGCGTGGCTGCTGCTTGGGAGGTCCCCACTGCGGGCAGAGCTGATTGGGCAGCAGCAGGGCTGGCTCTGCCTGGTGACTGTGAGGTCACCGCTCCCACAGCGCCTCATTGGGCAGCAGCCGGGCCCTGCGAGGCTCTGCGCTGCTGAGATCATCTCCGCGGAGCAGCTGCTGAGCCCGGGCTGGGCTCCTGGCGGGGAAGGGCTGGGGAGGCCATTGCTGCCCTGGAGGGCAGGGCCAGAGAGCTGGGCGGGACGGCGCTGTGACGTCATGTCTTTGTGAGTGCCTGATTGGCCGGCAGCAGGCAGGCAGGCGTGGGCGGTGGGTGGGGGGTCTCTGTGGTGAGAGGAGCTGAGAGGGCAGCAGTGGTTCCTGTGTGGGGAAGGGGGTTGAGGAAGCTGCTGTCTCTGAAGGCCACAGGCAGCAGCAGGGATGTGGTGGGTTTGCACCTGTGAGGTCACCTCCATGTGAGCAGCTGGGTTTGGGGTTTAGGCTTTAGGGTTGTGATCATTGGCACAGAGCCCAGTTGGAGACGTGAAACTATTGGTATGAGGAGTCAGTCAAAACCTGTTCAGTTTATTAATCAGTGAAGGGACAGAGCGCACCCTGGGAGAAATGGCTGATAGCCCATAGGTCTGTGCAGGCTTTAAGAGGGACCTGGTCAGCCTGGAGAGTTGGGGGTAGAGGAACCTCATGAAGTTCAGCATTGGCAAGTGCAGGGTCTTGCAGCTAGGGAGGAATAACCCCATGGAACTGGACAGGCTGGGGGTTGATCTATTGGAGAGCAGCTCCACAAAAAGGGACCTGGGAATCGTGTTTGGCAACAAATTGAGCATGAGTAATCAGTGTGCCCTTGTGGCCACTGATAGTGGTGGCTGAGGTCTGCCGGTACTCAGAGTGCCCCACAATATTGCAATGGCAGGAGATGTCTTTGGGTGGCCACTAGCTCCAGGCTGTGGTGTTTCACTGCGGGTGCAGGAATCGCCCTCCACTGCCCCTTCCCTGGGCCTCCTGTGTCCCCACTGCCTCTCTGGGGATTGCAGAGCCCTCCTTTCCCCATGTGCACCTGGATTTAGTGCTGTACCTTCTGGTCCCTGCACTGTGAGTCATCCCTGTTTCGTTAAAGCTGCACTCAGTGCCCAATCCCAGGCAAACCCTGTGCCTGGACACCCCCTGGGGGTCCTCTCATTATTGAGGCTAACAGACCACCCTGGAATGCTGAGGTCATCCCCTGCATCTCATGGAGTTCACAAGGAGAAGAGCAGGCCCATTTGTGATTGCACACCCTTGGGCATATTTTTTGATTCCAGTTTCAAAAGAGAAGCCAGATTCAGGACCATCATATGGCAGATCCCCTTTTAACATGAAAATGTTAATCTGGAATCCAACTGTGGCTTAAGGGTGCCGAAGGACTTGTCCTGCCTGTTTTTCCAGGGTACGAGGGAAAACAAGCCTCTGTCTACCAGGTTATGAGAGTTCCTGGGCCATATCTGCAGAATAAAGCGTGGAAGGACAGCATGAAAATGAGGAGGCCAACTCTAAATAAAGTCTTGCTCCCCTCCTGGAATGTATATTCAGGAAAGATGAACTGCCATGGGAAGGCTGCCTCTACACTTTCCTTCAATTCAGTCATATTTGGTTTTGCGTGTTGGAGCTTTGCATGGAACCATGGAAACCTGTGGTGACCCTTGGTTGCCATTTCTGTCATATTAGAGATATTTGAGATGACACTCTGACCATAGGCACGAGAGCTGGGATCTCCTAAACAACACTGGACCCCTGGTCTCAGCCCACCTGCCCTTGTCCCGCCGTGACTCTGTACCCCAGAGGTGCCTTGGTGTCAGTGCTGGAAAAGACGCTGCAGAGGGAAACTCTCCTCCCTGCACTGGGCACATCCAAGGGAGCTCAAAGAAGCGGCTCAGAGAATCCCCCCTCTCTGCTAGTGAAGGGGGAAGCCTGGCTTCCTGCTTTATCATGGTCTGTGTTTAAGTGCTAAATGAGAGATTCCTGTGCAGACGTGACGAAAACTAGGTGTCTTTATTATTTATTATTTTAAGGTGGATGTCAAAGAGAGAAGTAAAAAAGAAAGAAATGGATAAAATGCAGCCTCAATGCCAGATATCCTGGTGACTGAATGAAACAGTTCTTACCACTGACCTTGTACCCACTGGATGAGTTTCCTCACTGCCTCCTTGAGCTCCTTGTTCCTCATGCTGTAGATGAGGGGGTTCAGGGCTGGAGGCACCACAGAGTACAGAATGGACACAACCATATCTAGAAGTGGGGAGGAGATCGAGGGAGGCTTCAGGTAGGCAAACAATACAGGAATGACAAACAAGGAGACCACAGCCAGGTGCGGGAGGCACATGGAAAAGGCTTTGTGCCGGCCCTGCTCGGAGGGGATCCTCAGCACAGCTCTGAAGATCTGCACGTAGGACACCACAATGAAAACGAAACACCCAAAGCCCAAAGAGAAAGTAACCCCAATGAGCCCAACTTCCCTGAGGTAGGAGTGTGAGCAGGACAGCTTGAGGAGCTGGGGGATCTCACAGAACTGCTCCATCACATTGCCTTGGCACAGTGGTATGGAAAATGTGTTCCCAGTGTGCAGGAGAGCATTGAGGAAACCACAGGCCCAGGCAGCTGCTGTCATTTTGACACAAGCTCTGCTGCCCATAAGGGTCCCGTATTGCAGGGGTCTGCAGATGGCAACATATCGGTCATAGGCCATGACTGTGAGGAGATAAAACTCTCCTCCCAACAAGAAGATGAAGAAAAATACCTGGGCAGCACATTCCAAGTAGGAAATGTCCCTGGTGTTCCACAGAGAATTGGCCATGGCTTTGGGAACAGTTGTGGAGATGGAGCCCAGGTCGAGGAGGGAGAGGTTGAGGAGGAAGAAGTACATGGGGGTGTGGAGGCGGTGGTCGCAGGCTACGGCTGTGATGATGAGGCCGTTGGCCAGGAGGGCAGCCAGGTAGATGGCCAGGAAGAGCGAGAAGTGCAAGAGCTGCAGCTCCCGTGTGTCTGCGAATGGCAGGAGGAGGAACTTGCTGTAGGAGCTGCTGTTGAACATTAGTTCCTTAGGGGCACAGGAGTCCTGTCCAAGGAAGGAAAGAAAGCCAAAAGTTAAGGCAGGCTTTTCTGAGCCAAACCATTTCAGTTTCTCAAGGAACTCCCTACATTTCCTGTCTCCCTTATTTCAGCTCCCTTTCTGGTGCTCCACTTTGAACTGGCTGAGTGTGCCAAGTTCAGCAGGGACTCCTGCCCATAGCTCCAGAGGAGTTGTTTGGGCTTTGCTGCAGGTGGAAATAGATGCACTAGTCTTTGACTGATATTTTTGGAGAAACCTTGGAATGGCATATTGCCTTGCTTGGAATGGACTTAGTCCAGAGACCAGGTGGGAATATTCTCCATTCACCAGTATGAGAGCTGAATACAGCCCTCACACCAGTTGTGTCTGAAGGAGAAGAGCTCTGTGAGGGATTCACCCCCATCACTCTTGCCCTCCTCAACAGAGATATTTGTATCTGAGTCTGCCACACCAGATCTCACTCCAACAAGGGAGAACAACAGTCAAAGGGAAACAAGGATAGACCTTACCCTTTCTACACGTCAAGATGTCTAGAGATAGACCTTGTCCTCATGCCTCCTTTAACCCTGCACCCTTATTCCAGGCACTGCAGAGAGAAGGAGGAGCTTTGATGCACACAAGCTGCAGGAGACGATGTCCACTCCTTCTATGACAGGGCTGTTCAACATTTAGAATTCAAGTCTTCTCTGCAAAAGGATAAGTGGAGGAGTCTGTTGATATATAAGCATGCGTATAAATAATATATATGATGGTGCACACACAAACACACAAAGGTGCCTACTCACTGTGGGAACCTATTTTGATAGAGCAGAAATTTTTGGCGCTTCAATCGTTCTCAGCATAAACCCTTGTGCATCCCAAAAGGAAAAAAAAAAAAAAAAAAACAGCTTGTTATGACTTTGTCATGGGACCTGCTTCATCGCTGAGCCTTGCCCCTCACTGTCATGTACTTGCACCTCACTAACATGAAGGACAACAACACTCACAGGTGAGCCCAGTCCTCCCTGCAGAAACCTCCCAGGAGCAGGGGACTGTCCAGGGGCACCCCCATGTTTACAGGTTGTAAGGAGCAGCTCAGATAGACCCTGATGCAGCAGCCCAGGAGAAGCTGGTGCTGCCTATGCACTAAGGGATGGGGGAGGGAACAGTCAGATGTCCCTGGCAGACTCTTTGGCTGCTCCTTGAATCTCTTAATGAGTCTCAGTCTCTTGTCCAAATCTGACCATTTCACTTCCATTTTCCTCTTACCAAGTGGAAGGACCATCTGAGCACCATCTCGTTGGCTTCTCTTCCAGGAAATGCCTGCCTTGCCTTCCCTTTTGCAAAGTGCCCTCTGAAATGTGCTCACAGCTAGACCTGTGAGCAGAGCTGACCCCCGCAGCACCCTCCCAGCAGGAGAAGGAGCCTGTCCTGGTAGAGGATAATCTTCCCACCCAGAACTTCTCCCCTCAGTGCTGTGGGGAGCTCCCTGGGCAGGCTGAGTGCTGACCTTCACAGGTGACACAGTCACTGCTGCGGGCACACAGCACCTTTGGGTGCAGGGACCCTGCTCTGAAGTGCAGACCTCTCACCCTGTCTGCACAACCCGGCTTCACATCACTGCTGTTTCTGTTGGGGAAGGCAGCAGGATGCCCTGCTCATAGGTTGTATGTTAGAGAATCCCTGCTCTCAAGCAGCTCCTCTTCCTCTGCACTGGAAAAGTCATGAGAAAGAAGCAAAAAATGCTGCCAGCCATGGGGTGTGATGGGTTCTTATGTCCCCTTCAAGAAGCTCCGTACCATTGTCCTGTAAGCACAAACTCACCATGTCAAGAGCTGTGAAGGTCTCCTCTGTCCTCCCTCTCCACACTGCCGTTCACCTCTCGCTGCCTTCTCTCCTCTGCTGTCCGCAGCAGCAGGCAGTGCCCGCAGCCCTGCTGCTCTTGGCACAGGAGCTGCTCCTGCACTCGGCTGTCTCTGGGCAGTGCTGCCAGGCTGCCACGAGCTGCCTCCGTCCCAGGAGCCTGGCCCCGCTCAGGAGCAGAGGAACAGCTGAACTCACCAATTTCTCTGTCCCTTGTGCCCCCTCCTCCTGGGAAATGTGCACTGGAATAGACTGAAGTAATCAGCTGTCGTCTTTTCCCATTGAGTGGAGAGCAATTATTTCCAACATTGCAAGTTCTTTCATCAGAGCATGACTATCTATGAGAAATAGAAATGTGCTCCTGTGGAACCCCCGATTCTCATTTCTGACCTAGGCAGGACACCTAATTAGGACAGGAAGGGAGTTCCTTGACACATGGTTCAGGGATTGACTCAGATGTGTCAGTCTCGGCACCTCATGGTGGTCTAGAAGAGCCTGGCATGAAGTGGGATTCAGAAAACTCCTGTGAACTTCACAGGCAGGTCAAATGATTCCCCTTTCCACAGCTGAAGTGAGCACAACGCACAGGTCTGCAAGAGAGCTCCTTGTCTCAGCTCCAATTGCAATCACTGGAGATGGAGGATGAGAGTCAGCTGATCACACACAAACACTCTCTCGTGACAGTCCAAAAGACTGAGGAGGTCCAAGGCCTGTGCCAGTGCCCACTTGCTCTGATGCAGCTCCTGGGAGACCTGCATCATCCTAGAGGATCGGGTGGGGGCCAATGGGGAATTGCATTGCCCATCTGAAATGACCCCAGGTGCCAAATACAATGGCAGCCCCAGGAACAATGAAGATGAGGCATAGAAAGATTCTAGCATAAACCAGCAGCTCTGGTAATTCAGTGCAGATCCTTGATTTGATGGCATAATTCATATTCATAATTCATATTGCTTTATTGTACCCTCATACCAGCTTATTACATGCTGAAAATGGAGAGAACAATGAGCAAAGATTTTTTTTTACTTTACTTTTTCTTTTTTAGCAGGATTTGGAGGAGGACCTGGAGCTGAGCCCACAGCAAGGCAGCAAAGCTACCGGGTGTCACATTTCATTTGGAAGGAGACTCCTTCCATCTGCCCACATGAAGGTCATCAACCAGCTGGCCAAGCTGGTGAGGAGAGCCTTAAACTGGGAGTGATTCAGGAGAGAAGAAGAGTCCAGCAAGAGAGAGAAGGTGATGGCTTGAAATGATGGGGAAAGATGCAGGTGAGAGAGCAGTGGGATGCAGGGAGCTAGGCTTAGGGATGGACAGAGAGCCAGTCGGGAGTGTTGTTATGAGGATTAGTGGGCAGACCAACAGCTATGGCCTTGTGAAGATCTCTGCTATAGATCTTGAAAAAAGCAATAATGATGAGGTCCCCATGGTCTTCACCAAGACATTGTGATGATGTCTTTCTCCATGGTCTCCACAAAGGAATCATGATAGGGTCTCAGTGGTCTCCACCAGGGCATTGGAATAACGTCCCTATGGAAACCAGCAGGGCTTTGTGATGTCAGTGGCATCATGTCCATAAGGCTGTTGTGAGGGCATGGGCTCCATGGTGACCATGCCGTTGCTGGGGACAAAGACCCCAGGCTCCCCACTCTGAGGAGAGCAGCTCCATCAGGAGGGAACAGCTCTCCTTGGTGCCACTGTCAGGTCTCCACGAGAGGATCATGGACAAGGAGCTGCAGGCGAACGCCTGCTCCCAGCCCACAGACGGGCTCTCAGGATTGCAGGAGAGCGGGAGTGATGTGAGCAGTGGGGCTGAAGGGAGAGGCAGGCAGTGGGGATGGGACCGACATGGAGAGCACAAGGATGGTTTGGAAGGGGAGCCGGCATGAGGGGACAGTTGAGAGCTCTTCTGGGGAAGGTTCATTTATTCCTGGACCTGGGTGTTGATGTAACTGGGGTAGATTTAGTTTGTGCAAAGTTGGCCCTCCAAAACAGAGCATTCCCTTGAAGCTGCTCCCCAACTTTCTGCACCAGTCGAGAGAGGACGACACCTCCGAGTGCGACGTGCTCTGTGCAGGGAGTGAGGGGTGGCAGGGACAGCTGTGGGCAGGGGGCTTTTCTGAGCACTGGGCTCTGAGTGGGACAAGGAAACCTTACAGGTATAGGCCTGATGGTAACAGAAACGTTTAGAAAATTTGTTTAAAAACTAATCTAGAAAGAAATTAAGAGAAAGAATTAAAGCAAAAACATCATTTGTTACACTGTCCGCATTTGTTCGTGAAAAGGGAAGTGATTTTCAGAAGTGGGTGGGCTGCAGTCCCAGAGTCCTGCACAGCTGGTGCCATTCCAGGTGCCGTGGGCCCCTGTCCCCAGCCTCCCTCGGCAGCTCTGTGGGGCTCTGCTCTCCCGCAGGTCCCTGCGAGAGCTCTCAGGCCCACGCAGGTCACTCAGAGACACTGGGACATCTCCAAGTCCCGCTGGGTGCTGCTGCTCAGACACTTGAGCTCTCCCTGCAAAGATGAATGGCTGTTTTCAATGTTTTGCAGCGACAAAAGAGTGGAAATCTTCAGGAACTTGCTGAATCTGCTGTGAAGAACTGTTTATCTGCCCTTGCCTTTTAGTGTCCACTGCTCTCTCCATTTGACTGTAAAGGAAATCTCTGTGATCGTCCCCGTATTTTCTATATCTTGAATACATGAATCACTCCTGCAGCCCTTCTGGGCAGCCCCTCTCCCAGCACAGCACTCACCCCTACTCCAGGCATGTTCTGCCCCTGGAGGTCTCCTGTGCTCCATGGTGGCTCCATAGCCTCTTCCAGGAGGATGGGCATCTGTCCCAGCTCTATAATGAGTGGGACTGTCCTCAGCAGATCCCTCCTGAGCACTCACCCTATCCAGGGGCCTGGGCACCCACAAGTGGCACCTGAATCCAGTCCTCGTTCCCTAACACAGGAACATGGCTGCACAGCCTATCTGGTGTATCAGCCAAACCTCCCGCATTTGCATCATCACAAAATTTGCTGGGAGTGCACTCTGTTCCTTCTTCCAGGTTACTGATGGAGAAGTTGAATAGGATTGGACCCAATACTACTCCCTGGGGGACACAGCTGGCTCCAGGCCCCCAATAGACTCTGCGCAAATGCCTGGGCACAAGTAGGAAAACCTGAGAGAACCTGGGGTCCTTTACTAGCAACTACTAAAGAAAGGCAGAGTTTCCTCATAGCTCCTGCCCATGCAGATGTGCTAGAAATCCCAGGCATGTATCATGGCCTTGCAGGCCTACTTCAGTGTCACTGAATCAAGTGTCCAAAATGAATTATAGTCACAGTTTACATTGTTAACATCTTCATGTGTCTCAGCTTCCTAGTGAGTGTGGCTCTAACACTAGTGAGCATCTAGTGCTATTTCAGATGGCCAAGGAAGATGCCCACCGGGCCCTGACCAGGCATTCTAGAAAGATGTGAGTATCACAGTTGCTCTGTCAGAGCAATAGACACTAGCCCGTGCCTGGGACAATCCTGTCTCTTCAGATGTCACCTGGTGTCACCAGGCCATTGCCTCCCACCCAAACTGCCACGGGAAGGCTGCCTCTAGACTTTCCTTCAATTCACTCATGTTTAGTTTTGTGTGTTGGAGCTTTGCATGGAACCATGGAATCCCATGCTGACACTTGGTTGTCATTTCCCTCATATTAGAGAGATTTGAGATCACACTCTAACCATAGCCACGAGAGCTGAGATCTCCTAAACAACACTGGACCCCTGGTCTCAGCCCACCTGTCCTTGTCCCACCGTGACTCTGTACCCCAAAGGTCCCTTAGTGTCAGTGCTGGAAAAGACGCTGCAGAGGGAAACTCTCCTCCCTGCACTGGGCACATCAAAGGGAGCTCAAAGAAGAGGCTCAGAGAATCCCCCCTCTCTGCTAGTGAAGGGGGAAGCCTGGCTTCCTGCTTTATCATGGTCTATGTTTAATTGCTAAATGAGAGATTCCTGTGCAGATGTGAAACAAAACAGGTATCTTTATTATTTATTATTTTAAGATGGATGTAAAAGAGAGAAGTAAAAATGAAAGAAATGGGTAAAATACAGCCTTGATGCCAGATATCCTAGTGATTGAATGAAACAGTTGTTATCATTGACCTTGTACCCACTGGATGAGTTTCTTCAGTGCCTCCTTGAGCTCCTTGTTCCTCATGCTGTAGATGAGGGGATTCAGGGTTGGAGGCACCACGGAGTACAGAATGGACACAACCATATCTAGAAGTGGGGAGGAGATGGAGGGGGGCTTCAGGTAGGCAAACGTGCCTGTGCTGACAACCACACAGACCACGACCAGGTGCGGGAGGCACATGGAAAAGGCTTTGTGCCGGCCCTGCTCTGACGGGATCCTCAGCACAGCTCTGAAGATCTGCACATAGGATACCACAATGAAAGTGAAACACCCAGAGCCCAAAGATAAAGTAAACCCAATGAGCCCAACTTCCCTGAGGTAGGAGTCTGAGCAGGAGAGCTTGAGGATCTGGGGGATCTCACAGAAGAACTGCTCCACCACATTGCCTTGGCAGAGGGGTAGGGAAAATGTGTTCCCAGTGTGCATGAGAGCATTGAGGAAACCACTGGCCCAGGCAGCTGCTGTCATTTTGACACAGGCTCTGCTGTCCATGAGGGTCCCATAGTGCAGGGGTCTGCAGATGGCAACGTAGCGGTCATAGGCCATGACTGTGAGGAGATAAAATTCTCCTCCCAACAAGAAGACGAAGAAAAATATCTGGGCAGCACATTCCAAAAAGGAAATGTCCCTGGTGTTCCACAGGGAATTGGCCATGGCTTTGGGAACAGTCGTGGAGATGAAGCCCAGGTCGAGGAGGGAGAGGTTGAGGAGGAAGAAGTACATGGGGGTGTGGAGGCGGTGGTCACAGGCTACAGCTGTGATGATGAGGCCGTTGGCCAGGAGGGCAGCCAGGTAGATGGCCAGGAAGAGCGAGAAGTGCAAGAGCTGCAGCTCCCATGTGTCTGTGAATGGCAGGAGGAGGAATTCATTGAGGGAGCTGCTGTTGGACATCTGTTCTATTGGGTTCAGGAAAACTGTGTAGAGAAGAAAAGGCCATAATAGCTTAGAAAAATTTTCTCTGAAATAAACTTTCCATTTTTCATAGAAATCCTTCTCAACCCCGTCCAAACTCTCAGTAATTTCTTCTTCACACTCATTTAACCCTGCTCTCCCTCTAAGTTCAAGGTGGATACGTGATGGAGAGAACAGGACACAGCTCCTGACATGGCAAAGACTCTCTGGACTGAATCCTGCCCTGCAGGGCACCTCACAACCCCAGCAGGACAACAGAGACACTCACGTGTCCTGACAGTCACAGGGTCTCCTAAGGGGAGAGTCAACCCCTTTGCAGCCCCTCCAATGACGCTGCCCAACACCCTGGGCACATTGCCCCTCTTCAGACACCTCCATGGCAGGACCTCAGGGTGAGTATCTGAATTTGTAGCTGAAGCCCCAGCTGACTGCCAGGACAAGAGCAGAAAGGAGAGGCAGGGAAACGAGGAGAAACTCTGTGACTGCTGCCAAGGGAGGACAGAGAGACAGAGCAGCACCGTCCCCAGGTTGCACCTCCTAGACAGTGTGGACTCCCAGGGCAGTGGTTCTCAGCCCCTGTGCCTTGCAATGGGAAATGGGCACATGGCAGGAGAGAGGCAGCTCTGCTGTTCTGGAAATCTGACTGCAGAGGAGGTCAGAAATGCCCTGGAGCCCTTCCCCTTGAGAGCAGAGTGAGACTAAGCACAATGAGAATGAGGAGAGCTGCAAAGGGGATATTGCTGCTGGCCACAGGTGAAAAGGCAGTTGAAGGAATAACCTGGGGTCCTCGCAGACCTATTGATCCCTCAGAGCAGCACTGCACAACTCTCCTTCAGGCATCTAAACCTAAAATGTTCCATTCATTTGCTGCCTTGTCAAAGATAAAAAACAAAATCCTATCCTCTGGATATTCCCTTCCCTTTCATAGAAGCTTCCCAAGAGTGTCCTCTTGAAAAGCCCCTTCCAGATATGTGGTGTGGGTGAGGCTGAGCTGTGAGCAGCCCTGACCCCACACAGCAGCCTCTCAGCAGGAGAATGAACCTGCCCTGGGGGGATCTCTCCTCCCACCCAGAGCTTCTCCGTGCAGCGCCCTGGCAGGCTGAGTGCTGATCCTCACAGAATCACTGCCCCGGGCACACAGCACCCTGGGGCGCATGGACACTGCTCTGAAGAACAGTGCTCTGAAGAACCTGTGTGCCCACATTGCCTTCACTGTCCTGCACCAGCTCCAGAAGAAGCAGCCATGATGCCCTGACCTTGTGATGCTGGGACAGGGAATTTCTGTTCTGAAGCATCTCCTCGTATGCAAAGTAGAAGCAGGGAGAACAATCCTCAAAAAAGAAAGTCATCAGCTGGGAGGGGTGCTGCAGACCCCACCAGAAATCTCCATAGCATTACCCTGCAGCCGGCGACTTACCGTGTCACAGATTGCTCCCACCATGAGCTCTCCTCTGTCCTCCCACTCCACGCTGCCTTTCACCTCTCTGTCCTCTCTCCTCTGCTGTCCACAGCAGCAGGCAGTGCCCGCAGCCCTGCTGCTCTTGGCACAGGAGCTGCTCCTGCACTCGGCTGTCTCTGGGCAGTGCTGCCAGGCTGCCACGAGCTGCGGCCCAGCTCAATTCATGAATTACTCTGGCCCTTGGGATTCCTCCCTCTGGGATATGTTCCATCAAGTAGAGTAACCTGTTTTCCTTCTCTAAAGAGTACAGGGATACAGATTCCAATGTTGCAATTTATTTCATCAGATAATGATTATCTACCAAAGTTAGAAATGTCCCACGGGAAATCCTGATTCACATCTCTTAACTAGGCAGGACACCCAGACAGGGATAAGAATGGAGCTTGTTGATACATGGAGCGTATATGATTCAGATGACTTATTCAGATGGCTTAGTGGGGCTCCACATGTCTGTTCAGAAGTGCCAGGTTTGGAGAAGGATTCAGCTAACTCATGAACTCCACAAATACATGGCAGGTGGGATTCCCCTTACTAGGCTAAGCATGCACATGGTCTGCTTGCAGGGTCCTGGCCTAAAGTCCTAATGGAATCACTGGAGATAGAGCTTCAGTGGGAGGCCAGGGCAGGAATTCCCTTGGTCATCTCTAATGAGCCTGGATGCCTTCTATCCTACTAGAGCAGCACTCACAATGAAGCTGAGGGACAGGCAGATCCCTACAGCTCAAAAAGCTGATCTATTCCAGTGGAGACCATTTATAGAATCACAGAATGGTTAAGGTTGGAAGGACTTTTGCAGATGATCTAGTTCAATCCCCGTGATCAAGCAGTGTCACCTACAGCAGTTTGCACAGGATCCTGTCCAGGCAGGTCTGGAATATCTGCAGAGAAGGAGTCTCCACAACCTTTCTGGGCAACCCATGCCAGTGCTCTATCACCTTCAGGGTCAAGATGCTTTTTCTTAAATTTCAGGCAGAACTTCCTGTGCTTCAATTTGTGTCTGTTGCCTATTGTGCCATCACTAGTCACCACTGAATAGAGTCTGGGCTATCCTCTTCTGCTCTTGGCATCCTCCCTTCGGGTATTTGCACACCCTGATAACATCCCCTCTCAGGCTGCTCTTCTCCAGGCTAAAACAGGCTCAGTTTTCTCACCTTCTCCTCACAGGAGGGATACTCCAGCTCCCTGATCAACTTCGTAGATCGATGCTGTGCTCTCTCCAGTAGCTTCATGTCCCTCTTGTACTGGGGAGCCCAGCACTAGACACAGGACTCAAGGGGTGGCCTCCCCAGGACTTAGTAGAGAGGCAGGATGACCTCCCTTGTCCTCCTGGCAATAGTCTTCCTAACTACACCCCAGAAGACCACTGGCCTTCTTGGCGGCAAGGGGACATTTCTGGCTCATAAGCAAGCTTCAAGGGGGCTTGAGTGAGAGAAGGCACCTTTCTCTGGTTGCAAGGGACATTTGGAGATCATCTAGTCAGATGATGGTCAAGTCAGCGTTTGTAAGCACCTGGGAGGCCAGCAGCAGGCACATGGCACTGCTCCTGCTTGGGAGGGGGGTCACATTGTCTGTGCTCCTGACTGGACAGCACCAGGCATTAGCAGGTCCATCCATGTCTGTGAGGGTGACCATGAGCTCTGCTCTTTGCTGAGTCCCGGGCAGGCCAGCAAGAGGCGCCTGGCTGGGCAGTTCCTTGGGAGGTCCCTGCTGGCAGAGCAGCTGCGAGGCCAGCGCTGGCCCATGGCTGGGGACGGGCTCTGAGGCCGCTCCTGTCCCAGCAGCAGCGCGGCCGGCAGCGGGGTCTGGTGCAGACCCGCGGGGAGGTCCCTTGTGTGCGCGGAGCTGCCGGGGCAGCAGCAGGCGCTGCCTGTGAGGCCAGGGGTGTCTCAGCAGCGGGCAGGGACACGGAGGCCATTGCGGGGACGCTGCCGGGAGGCCCCTGCTCTCTGCAGGGCTGGCTGTGTGCTGACGCGTGGGCGTCGGCTGGTGACGTCACTGCTGCTGCAGCCCCTGATAGGCCAGGCCGCGCAGCTGGTTGTGACGTCAGCAGCCCCTTCCTGGCCGGGGCGGCTCTGCCGAGGAACCTGGTGTCCCTGCAGCCCGCGGCGGCAGCAGCCCACGCTGGGCTGTGCGCGAGCGAGGTCCCCCTGCCCGAGGAGCTGCTGGGCCAGCAGGAGGCTCACGGCGGGTGCTGGTGCCGAGGTTGCTGCTGCCAGAGCAGTGAGGGGCCAGCAGCAGCGGCGGGGACGAGAGGGTTTGCTGAGGGTGCCCCGTGGAGGGGCTGACAGCTGCGGAGCTCTGCAGCCCTGGAGAAAGGCAGCTCCTTAATCAAGAGGAGGGAGATGGAGCACTTAGCACCAGGAATTTGTGCTGCTGTGAGCATGATCTTCTCCGTCGAACGTGGACAAGGAGCAGAGACTTGCGGCCAGCTACCATTGGACTAGGGAGTCCAGCAAGACCTTTTAGGCTGCTAAATGAATCCAGTGCCTAAGTGAGCATGGTGTAACAAGAGCAGTGGCATTAGTAATTGATGATTGCCGGGCTGTTTGTGCTGCAGTAATTCCCATCCCTGTCTGATGTGTAAGTTAATGTAGACTCAGCTGAATTACACTCTGAAGATGTGGCAAGGGAAATGATGGGCACTGTCTCCAGCAGCAAGTTCACAGAATCACAGAGTGGTTAACGTTGGAAGAGACCTCTAGAGATCATCTAGTCCAACCGCCCTGCACACGCAGGGTCACCTAGAGCATGTGGCACAGGACTGCATCCAGGCGGGTTTTGAAGATCTCCAGAGAAGGAGACTCCACAACCTCTCTGGGCAGCCTGTTCCAGGGCTCTGTCACTGTACTGGAGATGGAAATTTCTGTGATCTGTAGAGTCATAAAAATCTCCTGTGAGAAGAAGAGGCCAGACCTTGGGAAAGAAGATGTTTGCCTGCCCAGGCTGAGCGATAAGTAACAGGGATGCAGCTGCTCAGCCCGGTTCACAGGCAGCCCTCCCTGGAAACCTGTTGAAGCCGGCCGCTCAGCTGGGCTTGTAGCCAACTTAACCACAGACGTCCTCCAAACTAGCTTTGGAGGTCAAACACCCGGAAATGAGGAAGAGGAGGAGGAAGGCAGGACCCTCGAATTGAGGGCTGGGACCCCCGACTGGCATGCGCACCCAGTGGGGAGAGTTGCACAACTAGAGGCGGGGTTTGTCCGCCCCCCAGCCTGCCTCCTGGGTCGTACCGACCCTACGTGCCAGGATGCACCAGGCATAAAAGTGGACAGTGCGGAGAGAGCGGGGGGGGGAAGAAACTCCTAACTCTGAGGCCTGCGCTGTCTCCGTGGGAGCCGGTCAGCAACTCTCTCTGGTCTGCCAGCTCGAGAGGATGTTCGGGTCCGGATCGGCAGGTATCACCTCGTGAATAGCTATCCATACTTGGCTTATTTTATGTGCTTTCACCTGAATAAATGCTTGATGTAGTCACCTCATTCTGGCTGATTATTGCCGAATCCCGAGCCCATCCGGAACAATCTCCCACACATTTTTGCCTCTGGGTGCCTCAGGACGTGCCCACACACTGCAGTGCTGCCACGCAGACTCCCGTCTGGAGCCCGTAAGGCACTGCCGGGCTCAGAAGCTGCATTTTCCAATATGGTGTATTTTACCATGTTTTCTATTTGTCATGGAATCTTGAATGCAGCACCAGAGAAATGGGCATAAAGTAACAGGGCTACCGAGTGAGCCCTTTCAGATAGGAGGGAAGCCTTTGTGAACTTGTCAGAGGTGAGGTCTGCGAGTAAACATACATACTGAATATTAATGGATTAAAAACTGTTTAAATATGGGACAGGTTGCCAAGAGAGGTTGTGGAGTGTTCTTCTCTGGAGATCTTCAAAATCTGCTTGGGCGCAGTTCTGTGCCACGTGCTCTAGGTGACCCTGTGTGTGCAGGGGGGTCGGATGAGATGACCTCTACAGGTCCCTTCCAACCTTAAGCATTCTATGATTCTATGATTTTGACTTGTTCACAAGGTGGTGAGATGACCATCTCCCAGCTCCCCAGCTGCTGAAGCTAGTGAGCATCCCCACAACCAACGTTCCTTTCCTCCTAGTCTTTGCACAGTCCTGCGGCCAGTCTTGCAGAAGGGAGACTCCATGCTCCTTGGAGCCTTTCAGAGATGGGACTTTCCAAGCCACTGCAAAGGGAAGCATAACCTTTACTCATTTATTTTTTACTTATTCAGCCTCTTTGATCCTGTCTATGGCACACTGAGCATGCCTTTGGAGTTTCTACCCTTTCTCCTCTCCTCTCTCCACCATCTCCTCCGTGTTTACTGAATTACCAGGGTCATGGGAAGTGCTGGTTTAGGGAGCTCCCTTGAAGTTCTAAGTTGTGCATCTGAAGGCCTGATGGAGGCCTTCCTTTGACATCCTCATGTTGTGCTTGGGTCGCTCTGAGCAGCCAAGAAAACCCCTCTTCTCTAGGTACTTGCATCGGAGCTTTTTCCCTGCTTTTGTACAGAAACACAGAGAGGTCTACGATTGCCAAGAGCGGCACGGCCCACATTCTGGCCCAGGATGCCTAGGAGTTGTGTGGCTCTCCCATTCCCACATGTCCTGCTTGAACTGACAAGTTCTAACCTCACCTTCACAGTACACGAGGCGGACATTGTAAAGCTGCAGGATTGGGAATCCTCCCATTACTCTTTATTCACTCAGCAACCCAGCTGCTGGTTTGCACTTCAGGGAGTTTAAAGCCTGCTCTGCTTTCCAGGAGCCTGTCCCCCACATTCTGCTTATGTCCAGCCTTTCCCATCTCTCCAAAAGATATCCAGTAAGGCTCTCCCCTGTAGCAAAGGGACCTCATTGTTGGCATCTTGGACTTAGCCTACAGCCAAAGAGAATAATTACACTTCATGAAATTATTCCTGCTCTGTTTCTCTTTCTATGCAATTAAGAAAAATCCTGTGTCTATTTGCAGCTAGTTCTCTAAGGAAAGCAAGTGCAAGCTGGGGCAGATGAACTGCCACCTTCAGTTGCAGACTTCAGTGGAATAGGAAAGCTCTAACACTCTTAACAAGAGTGAGGAAGTCCCATGTGGCTGATGGGAGAAATGCCAGGGTTGGGGAGGGGGAAGGAAGTGTCCATACAGTGCCTGAGCTCCAGGACACGCTTTTCCTCTCCGTCCAGACTTCATTAGGAGTCACTCTAACACCAGTTGGAGAATGTTGCTCTGAAATTATAATAATAATGATACAAGCCTTTAAAGGCAGAAATACTTGTAGTTATTTATGTCTCCACCTTTCAGCTACATTCCTGAAACGTCTCCAATTAGCCATGCAAGACTTGGAGAAAATTACAGGGAGAGACATTGGTCAGAGCTTTTTGCTTTTTAATGAGTCCCCTAGTGTGTCTGGGGCTGAGCCTATGAACCTCAGTTACTGAGAGGAGGCTGAACAAAATGTTCAAGAATTCAAAGTCAGCAGCAACCTCCAAAGTTCTGTAGAGCATTAATGGGTCCCACTGAGAGTTGTTAGCCGCAAAGATTCCCTAGGGGCTGATTAGAGGAGATCACTGGAATCACTGATAACAGGTAGGCAGAGGAGATGTGCAGGTGGCTCTGATCCCACGTTAACCCTTGATGTGTTTGATCAGGCAGAATGTCCAAGCTCGGTCACTGAGCTTCCGCAAAGGGAGATCCTTTCCCCCACATCTTTTCCAGGTCCTCCTGGGGACCTTATGTGGGTGGGGGTGTGCAGTGCTCAGTGCAGGGCAATGATAGGACACCCTTCAGGGTGTTGGCAAGGGGGACAGTGAGGCCCACTGTCTCCTGGTAGGTCTTGGTGGCAGAGACAACAGCCATATCCAATAGGATGCCAACCTTATTTGGGTTGTTTGAGCTTTGGCAGTGCCTTTGTCATTCTCACCCAGGCCAGGAGGAGGGGAAGCCTTGGGAGAAACAGAGCTGGGCTGTGCAGAAAGAATGGCAGGAGCGGCCTTTACCTTGGGACCTGTGACAGATGGGAACCAATCTCCAGGAAGGACAAGATGCCAGCAAACAAGTCCCTTGGCCTGAGTTCACAGCCTGAGGTCATCATTGGCCCAAGTCCCGTTCGTGCCATCTTGGGGTGCGAAGAGTTTCAAGAGAGGGAGAGCTAGAAGGTTTTAAGGGTGCAGAGACCTTGGTGTGATGTGCCTCTCTCATTGATGAAGTAAGCTTGGCTTAGACTGTTAGGACTTGGCTGAAGGACAGTGGTGGGATCCAGACATGTGGGCACTGTTAAGAAACCTGAGTGCCCAAAACCGCTTGAAAGGGACACGTTTACCCTGTAGGTCACAGGGTGTATCTGCCAGAGACACCTGGCTGTGCTGGACGCCCCAGGCATCCAGCATGGCCTATTTCTGTGTCAGTGAATCAAGTGCCTGAACAGAATGAGATCAACTATTTCAATGTCAGCATCTGTTCGTGTCTCAGCTTCCTAGTGAGTAGAGCTCTGGTAGCAGTGGGCATCTGACAACATTTTGGGGGACCCAAGCAATTCCCTACCCGCTCCCAACACATGCTCTAGAAGAAAGTAGATATGCTGATCATGGCAATCAGACACTGGCACATGCCTTCAACCACCTCTGACCCTTCCAGTGTCACCAAGGGTTTGTGTGTGTGCAGCTGACACCCACCCTGAACGACCAGTGGTTGGGAGCATAGAGCAAGACCTCCCATCCAGGCATCCCTGCTGTGCTCACTTCAGCTTGGGCAAGGGGAATCCCACCTGCTGTGTGTTTCTGTGGAGCTCACCACAGAATACCATGGCAGCCCAGGGCCTTCTAAACCAGCCTGAGAATCCCACACTGGGTGACATCAACCAATACCTGAGCACTGGGAAAGTGAGCTCTATTCTTGTGTTAATCTATCCTGCCTAGATAAGACTTGGGAAGAGGGACTTCCTGAGTGGGACATTTTCAGCTCTTCCAAGTAACCATGCTCTGATGAAACAAACTACAGGGCTGACACCAGTCTTTCCTAGTTTTTAGAGAGGGATAATCAGGGATTATTTTAGTTGACTCCAGTGAACATTTCCCAGGAGGAGGGAGCACGAGGGACAGAGAAATTGGTGAGTTCAGCTGGGCCTCTGCTCCTGAGCGGGGCCAGGCTCCTGGGACGGAGGCAGCTCGTGGCAGCCTGGCAGCACTGCCCAGAGACAGCCGAGTGCAGGAGCATCTCCTGTGCCAAGAGCAGCAGGGCTGCGGGCACTGCCTGCTGCTGCGGACAGCAGAGGAGAGAAGGCAGCGAGAGGGGAACAGCAGTGTGGAGCGGGAGCACACAGCTCTTAAAACAGAGAGTTTGTGCTTACAGGACAATGCTACTGAGCTTCTTGAAGGGGACATAAGAACCCATCACACCTCATGGCTGGCAGCATTTTTCTCTCCTTTTTTCTGGCTTTTGCAGTGCAGAGGAAGAGGAGCTGCTTGAGAGCAGGGATTCTCTAACATACCACCTAAGCGCAGGGTATCCTGCTGCCTTCCCCAACAGAAACAGCAGTGATGTGAAGCCAGGGTGTGCAGACAGGGTGAGAGGTCTGCACTTCAGAGCAGGGTCCCTGCACCCAAAGGTGCTGTGTGCCCGCAGCAGTGACTGTGTCGCCTGTGAAGGTCAGCACTCAGCCTGCCCAGGGAGCTCCCCACAGGACTGAGGGGAGAAGTTCTGGGTGGGAGGATTATCCTCTACCAGGACAGGCTCCTTCTCCTGCTGGAAGGGTGCTCTGGGGGTCAGGTCTGCTCACAGGTCCAGCTGTGAGCACATTTGAGGGGGCACTTTTCAAAAGGAAAGGCAAGGCAGGCATTGAGATGGTGCTTAGAATTTCCTTCCACTTGGTAAGAGGAAAATGGAAACAAAACTGTCAGATTTGGTCAAGAGACTGAGACTCATTAAGAGATTCAAGGAGCAGCCAAAGAGTCTGCCAGGGACATCTGAATGTCCCCTCACTCATCCCTAAGTGCATAGACAGCACCAGCTTCTCCTGGGCTGCTGCATCAGGGTCTATCTGAGCTGCTCCTTAGCACCTGCAGACATGGGGGTGCCCCTGGACAGTCCCCTGCTCCTGGGAGGTTTCTGCAGGGAGAACTGGGCTCACTTGTGAGTGTCGTTGTCCTTCATGTGAGTGAGGTGCAAGTACATGACAGTGAGGGGCAAGGCTTAGTGATGAAGCAGGTCCCATGACAGTCTTTTTCTCCTGAGAGTGATTGAAATGCCAAAGATTTCTGTTCTATCTAAGAATGCTCCCACATTGAGGAGGCACCTTTGTGTGTTTGTGTGTGCACCATTATATATATTATATATACGCACATTTCTATATCAACAGACTCCTGCGGTGACCCTTTTGCAAAGAAGACTTGATTTCCGCATATTGAAGAGCCCTGCCATAGAAGGGGAGGCCATCAACTCCTGCAGATTTTGTGCAGCAAAGCTGCTCCTTCTCTCTGAAGTTTCTGGAATACAGGTGCAGATGGGGAAGTGGCATGAGGACAAGTACTGTCTCTAGACATCTCGACATCTAAAAAGAGGTAAGGTCTTTCCTTGCTTCCATTTGACTGTTCTCCTCTCTCTCGCTGGCTGGAGTCAGATCTGGTGTGACAGATTCAGACACAAATATCTCTGCTGAGAAGGGCAAGGTTGATGGGGACAAATCCTTCACAAAGCTCTTCTCCTGCAGACACAACTGGTGTGAACGCTGTATTCAGCTCTCATGCTGGTGAATGGAAAATATTCCCAGTGGGTTTTCCAGGCCAAGTCCCTTCCAAGCAATGCAAGACGCCATTCCTAGGCATCTCCAGAAATACTAATCAAATTGCACCTGCAGCACAGCAGAAACAACTCTTTGGAGCCATGGGAAGCGGGTCCCTGCTGCAGAGAATACAGCCATTTCAATGTGGATCAGCTGAAATGGGGCTGAATTAAGGGAGAGAGGAAATATGAGGGATTTTTGAGAAACTGAAGACAAGTCCGCTCTAAATTTTTGCTTTCTTTCCTTCCTTGGACAGGACTCCCAAAGGAGCTAATGTGCAACAGCAGCTCATTCAATGAGTTCCTCCTCCTGTTGCCTTTCGCAGACACACGAGAGCTGCAGCTCTTGCACTTCTCGCTCTTCCTGGCCATCTACCTGGCTGCCCTCCTGGCCAACGGCCTCATCATCACAGCCATAGCCTGCGACCACCGCCTCCACACCCCCATGTACTTCTTCCTCCTCAACCTCTCCCTCCTTGACCTTGGCTGCATCTCCACCATTCTCCCCAAATCCATGGCCAATTCCCTGAGGAACAACAGGATCATTTCCTACTCAGGATGTGCTACCCAGGTCTTCCTGGTAGCATTCTTGTTTTCAGCAGAGTTTTTTCTCCTCACAGTCATGGCCTACGACCGCTACATTGCCATCTGCAGACCCCTGCACTATGGGACCCTCCTGGGCAGCAGAGCTTGTGTCAGAATGGCAGCAGCTGCCTGGGCCAGTGGCTTTCTCTATGCTCTCCTGCACACTGGGAACACATTTTCCCTACCCCTCTGCCAAGGCAATGTGGTGCAGCAGTTCTTCTGTGAGATCCCTCAGATCCTCAAGCTCTCCTGCTCAGATTCCTACCTCAGGCAAGTTGGGCTTTTTGTGTTTAGTATTTGTTTATTCTTTGCATGTTTTGTTTTCATTGTGCTGTCCTACGTGCAGATCTTCAGAGCTGTGCTGAGGATCCCCTCTGAGCAGGGCCAGCACAAAGCCTTTTCCATGTGCATCCCGCACATGGTCGTGGTCTCCCTGTTTCTCAGCAGTTGCACGTTTGCCTACGGGAAGCCCCCAACCATCTCCTTCCCATCTCTGGATCTGGTGGTGGCTCTTCTGTATGCAGTGGTGCCGCCAACGGTCAACCCGCTCATCTACAGCATGAGGAACAAGGATCTGAAGAACGCCCTAATGAAACTGGCTCAGTCGGTGCTAGAAATAAGCTCCCTGTCGTTTCTAACAAGTGGTTCCTAATGCATCTCAGATAGTTCTGTGCTTTGAGCATTCTCTCTGTGTTTATAATGATTTTTTTACATAAGTTTTTGAATGCATCCTGCTTTGCCAGAAGCATGACCCCAATCTGTGTAATTGCCATACCTGCTGTAAATATGTCTGTCCTTGCGTTTCTGTGTCAGTCCTGGCTTCGTTCAAATAAAAGTGGATTTCCTCACTGCAGTACTTGAAGGTTTGCCTCTCCTTCCAAAGTCAGATTCTAAAATGTGCTCAGGGACTTTCACCATCAAAGTATCTGTTTTTTACTCAGGGCTTTCCAGGACCTCCAGCAATGATCTCATATATGATGTGTTAGGGAAGGAGGGTTGGTTTCAGTTCTCACTGTGGGTGCTCAGAGCTCCTCCAGATGGTGAATGGTCAAGCACTATCTTCCATGTGACAGGACTGAAGATGGATATGGAGCTTCCAGGAGAGCACAGGGCATCTCCAAGAGCACCATGTTCCTAGCAGTGAATGGAGCTTCAGAAACTCAAGGGAAGCCACCCAAATGGAAAGGGCAAAAACAACGAATGTCTACGCTAGGGAGAGCTCTGCAGTGCTGCAAGAGGCAGTGGGGACCCGGGAGGCCCAGGGAAGGGAGCCTGGAGAGTCACTGAGGTCACCTTCAGTGTCAGTGTTTGGCTGCCTGGGCAGCTCCTTCCTGCCGGCCTCGGTGCCTGTAGCCAGAGGACCAGCCGGCCCTGCCCAGCCTCCCTCCCAGCTCAGAGGCCAAGGATGGCTCTGCACCAACCCCGACATGTACAAGGCTGGGGCCATCAGGGTTTGTGGGGGGCCAGGGCAGTGCGGGCTGTCATGGGGACCATGTCAGAGGGACATTTCCCCAGGGCTGAGCACCCTGCCCTGGGTGCTGTCTGCACAGTGGAGCCAGGGAGCCGTGTGCGGGTGCGGGGATGGGCACACATGGAAGCCCCCGTGTTCCGCTTGGGAGAAGGGAACCTGCCAAGAGCTCTCCCACCTCTGCCTCACCAGCACCAGTGATGACCAGCCCTGCTGCTGCACCCACACTTTCTTGGTGCTGAACTCAAGCACATCCCCAGGCTGCTCCCTACAGCTGGCTGCAGGGACACCCATGGGGTCTGGCCATTTCTGCTCCTTACAAGCCGCTTGTCCAAGGCAATGCTAGAACAGGCCTGGCGCGATCCTCTTGGCACTGCATTGCCTGTGACTGTCACAAGTGAGCAGTCCCCTCCAGAGAACAGTTCCTGGGACAGGCACTTGGGAACAAGCAGCTGGCAGTGTTGATGGGAGCCTATCTATCTGGGACATGTCCTCTGGGTGGACAAGGAGGCCTCAGGCTCCCTCAGCCTGTTTGGAAGGAGTTGGTTGCTGGGAGGAGTGCAGGGAGGAAGGACGTGAGTCCTCCTGTGGTTCACGAGGTGAAGGTGCTGACATGTGCTGGGCACCAGGGCACTGCTGCCTCCTCAGTCCTCTCCCAGCTCCTGGGAGATCATTGCAGGAGCCAGCTAGTCCTCGAGAACAACTATTCCCACAACTTTGCAGCCAGTGCTGGGAGGCTGTGTGCACATGGGGTGCCCTTTGAGCCACACTCTTGCTCACATTGCTTAAAGGAGACTGCACCCACCTCCTCACCCTGCCTGGGTGGTTGGTCACTCCCACTGTGCTCTCACCCTTGTCACCTACAAGCTTGAACTCAGGACCTAGCCCTCATGTTCAAAGAGCTCCACACATCTGAGCTGCCCCTTCACACTAAGGGCCGCCCCCTTGCTCATCATCCTCTGCCCACTCCTGAAGATCTCCTACCCTGCTACTGTATGAGATGTAGAATCATGTGTGAGACTCCACTACACCTCAGCAATATTTCTCAGTCAGATGGGCACCTCCATCTGCTCCGCTCTCTGCCCCAAGCTTTATGCACTTGTGCATGTTTCCATTGCAAAGCCTCAGCTGTGGTGCCGAGAACAGGTTGGTGATGGTGAAACTTGTTCTACCAAGGGCCAAGGACACAGCGTTTCTGGTGGCTGCACTTCAGAGCACGGGCATGCTGTCATGGAGAGCAAGTGGCAACGTGATGGTGAGAGAGGAGTTCCACTAAGAGAGCAAAGCCTGCAGAGCCCAGGGCTAGGGGGAAACAGAGCTGGGTTGCTCAGTCTTGGCAGGAGAGAGTTTTGCTGCCTGAGCTCCCTCTGCAGCACCTTGGGGCCTGCGACAGAGCTGAATTGACCTCCCTGAAGGACAATGCACCAGTGAAGAAGGTCCTGGCTTGGACTGCCATCCAGAGACCCTGTGAACATCACTAACATTGTCCTTGTCATCCAGTGGTGGAAAGGGGTCTCTTCTCTAGTAGCCTCACCCTTAAAATCTTGTAGCTCTCCTTCTCGGGAAACTCTTCACACCCTTACATGAGGGAAATGGGCTAACGATGACCTCCGTGTGGTAAATCACAGCCTGCCCAGGTCCAGGGGCTTCTTCAGTGGCACCTTGTCCTTCCTGGAGAGGGGTTCCCCTCTGTCACAGGCCCAACTTGCCATTAATTGCCCCTAGGAGGCAAATCCCTCTCCTGTTTCTCCCTGGCCTTGGGCATTCCAGATTTTGCTCTCTTTGTGGGAACCTCGTTTCAGCATAACCCTGACAAGTGCTCTCTACACAAGCATGTCCCCGCTGTCAAGTGGGGCCATTGCACACACGGTGTCCTTGGCTCTTGGTAACAGGTTTCTCCATTTCAGATCCTCCTTTGTGCCACAGTTGAGGCTCTCCAGCCCCAATATCGCACACAAGTGCATGCAGCCTGGGGCACAGAGGCGAACAGATGGAGAGGAACAAGCTGTCACTGCACTGAAACACAGCTGGAATAATTGAGATGCTTTGAGAGCACTCACATGACTAGAAGGCTGTGATGGCAGAGGACAAGCTCCGCAGGAAGAAAGGTGAGCGGGGAAGAGCAGGGTGAATGTCCTTAATGTGAAGGGACAGCTCCGATGGAAGGAGCTCTTGCATGGGATGGATCAAGGTCTAGGGGAGAGCTTGCGTAGGCTCCCTCCGGGCGAGGGAATCTGACAATCTGAAAGGGGGTTGGAGCTTAGGAAAGCCGGTAGGTCTTTAAGGAGCACAGCCACCCAGCCCAAGGATGGTCCATTCCGATGCTCATTAAAACTAGAACACGCCTTGGGAGATCAGCTTGGCTACACAGGATAGTATTATCTACTTTGTAGGGATGGTGTTCCAATAAGGACAAAAACCAGGTCCTGCCCTTAGGAGAGACCAACCCTTACAGTAATATGGACTGGGGAATGTCCGGCTGGGCAGCAGCTCTTTGGAGAAGGACCTTTGTGGGCAGCAAGCTGCATGTGAACCAGCAACATGCTCTGGAGGCCACAGTGTCCTGGACTGCATGAACAGGAGTCCCCCTACTCTGTACTCATTAGAGTACCTCTAGATACTGCATTCAATTGGGGCTCTCTGTAGAAGAACTCTGCTCATCACATGAAGTGAGTTCAGTGTCAGGCCTCCAAGGTGGTTGGGGGCTGGAGCACCACTTGCCTCACTGTGAGGAGAGGGTTTGTGTTTGTTCAGTGCAAAGAAGTTAAGGCTTCTACTGATTTTTTTTTTTTTTTTTTTGCCTATGGGTCAGTACCTGACATGGCCTCCCCAGAGTCAGGCCCTTCTGGAGGGGTGAAGTTGCTTTTACAGGCTTGGTCAGCACATGAGCTGCATGGAAAAGCTGAGGGCCATGACTTTCTTTAGCCTGCTGAACTGTTAGAGGTAATGGGAAGAGAGCAGGAGCCTGTGACTGCCTGCAGGGTGGTTTCAGGGGTGATGGAAGTTGTTCTGGTAGTGGGAAAGAAATGGCGAAGGGGAAAGAGCCACAAACTGCTTACTGAAGTTCAGACTTGACTTGAAGAAAAGAGAAATGTCACTTAAGACCAGTTCTGTGGTGCAAGAGGTCACCTGGTGGGGACCTGGGAACAAGGTGGGGAAGCAGCCTGGGTGTCTACAAGCTGCAGGGAAACAGGCACAGGAATGGGAAAATGTGGGACAGCCCAAAGGGGAGACAGCCGAGGGCAGGGCCACAACCAAAAACCTCCTCAAGAACTAGGTCTGTGTTCTCTTGGCCATGGCTGGTGTGTCTGCCATTGAGGCCTAGGAGAAGAAACTTCTTCCTTCTGGCAACAGGGCCTCCTTGCCTGCTTTCCCCCCGGCACACAGGGTGTCCTAGATCAGTGTCCTGCTCTAGGCCTTGAACACCCGCACCTATACACTGCTCCAACAAAAAGCCTTGGGCAAAGCATGATGGAAAGGATCCCCCTACTTGGGGACTGGGCCTCTGTTTGGTCAATCTGCTTGAAAACACACATGTAGGGTTGACTTGGCATCAGAGGAACCTGCACTTTGCATTTTCCTACTTTTAATCATGACTTCCAACTCTCTGCTCTAATCAGTCCCTGGGGAGGCTTTGCTTGGTAATGAACCACAGTGGGACCCATTAACCCTCCAAGAAACTTGGGGATGTGCTTCTGACTTGAACTTCTGGAGAAGTTTCTTCAGTCTCCTCTCAGCATTGGTGGTTCATCGGCTCAGCACCAACTACTCCCAAAGGGTCAGTCAAATGCAAAACCCCTCAGGAGCCATGATTCTTGCCATAATTTTCTTCAGTTTTCAAATCTTCTATAGCTAGTTGGAAAGGAGTGTATTAACATTAGACTAATTACAATGAGCACCTGGAAAAGAAACATGGCTATTTTTTTTTTGAGCTTTCTTTATTCTTCCAATTTCTGAATCAGCCATATGCACTTTCTCCACTTCCTAGAGTGTCTCCTAATGAAGTCTGGACATGTGTGAAAAGTAGTGCTTTTGAGGGGAGACCTGTATGAAGAACCTTCTTGCTCAGCTCCCCAGCCCTGCCACTTCTCTCATCAGCCACTGGGACCTTGGATCACCCTGGATAAAATCAAATTGATTTTTTCCTCTTCCCAGTAGCTGAATGTTACAGCTCACGTGCACCAATTCCCACCTCAACTAGCTGCAAACATGTAAAAGTATTACGTATGATAAAACAAAATAACCTGGATCCTATGTCAATAGGAAACAAAATCCAAACCTCAACTGTAGGTTGAATCCCGAGTTGCCTCCAAGGAGCTTCACAGCCTACAAGGAATAACCTTCCTTGAACTGCTTTTCACAAACAGATAGGTAAAGTCTGGATAGACACATGGTGAAGGAGCTGGTTAAGAGACAACAAGAGTCTCCTGAAAGACTCCCTGAACCTCAAAGCAGCAGAGTGAAGAGTTGAGAGGTGCCTGAATGATAAAGAGCAAGGGGAGGAGGAAGACTAAAACCATGGAAAGTGCAGATGTGCAGATCATCTGAATAAAAGCTGACTTTCAAAATGATCAAACTAATCAGACATTTAGAGATATGTGAGGGATCGGTGAAAGTATGTACGGTCCCAGTGTCCTCCCACTTGTGCATCACCAGCCAACATGCGGAGGGAGCCCTCTGTGCCTTCATCCCTGACAGTGCTGAGCAGGCTGAACAAGAGTGCAGCCAGTCCTGAGCCCTGCGCACGGCGCTATCCTCAGGCTGCTCAAGAGCCTCTGAGCTCTGCCCAGTTCAGCCCCTTCTCAATGCACCTAACCACCTCATCTAGCCCACACTGCCTGCGCTTATCGAGGAGGCTGTGATGGGAGACAGTATCAAAGGGCTCGCTGAAGACGAGGGAGACAATATCCAGTGTCCTCCCCTCATCGCCCCAACCAGGCATTGCACCTCCCCATCACACCATGACGTCTGCCAACAACCTCCTTGTCTTCTTCCTTGCTTCATAGAATCATAGAATCATAGAATGCTTAGGGTTGGAAGGGACCTCCAGAGATCATCTAGTCCAACCCCCCTGCATACGCAGGGACACCTAGAGCACGTGGCACAGGACTGCATCCAAGTGGGTTTTAAAGACCTCCAGAGAAGGAGACTCCACAACCTCTCTGGGCAGCCTGTTCCAGTGCTCTGTCACCCTCACTGTTAAGAAGTTTTTCCTTAAGTTCCTATGGAATTTTTGGTGTTTCAGTTTCTGGCCATTTCCTCTAGTCCTATCAGTGGCCACCACTGAAAAGACACCATCACCGTCCTCTGCACTCCCTCCCTTGAGGTATTTATATACACTGATTAGATCCCCTCTCAGCCTTCTCTTCTCCAGGCTGAACAGGCCCAGCTCCCTCAGCCTCTCCTCATAGGGCAGATGTTCCAGGCCCCTGATCATCCTTGTGGCCCTTGCTTGTCCCCTTTTGTCAGGAATCATACAATTATTCCCTACAGGTGCAAGAAATTCCACAGCCTGGCATTGGAATGGATACACATTGCTGGAAAAGAAGAATTGTTCCTTTGCAGGCCTGGCCTTGGAGGCTCCCTTCCTTTCCAGAGAGCAATGCCTGCTCTCCTGAGGATGAGCTTGTCCTCTCCTGGCACTGCTTGAGTGGAGGCATTTAGAAGGGGAGCACCTGAGTGTGGAGCAGAGCTGCGGTCCCTGCTGCCCGTGGGGAATGCTCTTTGGTTCAGTCATGTCCTACACTCCTTTTCTCTGCCACAGTGTTCTCCCAGGGAACAACCCTTGGAGGAAATAAAAGAAGAAAAAAGGTAGGAAAAAAGAGAATAAAAACAAATAAAAAGAAAAAGAATTGGAATAAAAAAGAGTAAAAAAAAGATAAAAATAAAGAAGAGGAAAAGAAAAAAGGAATGCTAAAGAAGAAAAAAAAATGTAAAGAAAAGAAAAAAGAAGCAGAGTAGAAAAAGAGAAAAAGAAGTGAAAAAGAATAAAAAAGAAAAAGGGTGGAAAATGGGCTGTGGCATCCCAAGGGCCACGTGTGAAGGGAAATCCTAGAGGGAAACTTTGCTGGCCCCCACTTGCCCTTAGGGGCTGAAATCTCAGGGCTATACACACACATGTGCAATGGGGATGATTTCTGTGCCTGACCTCACTTGGAAACACCACACAACACAAAAAAGAATGATACAGGAATATATATTTAAACAACAACAAAAAATAACAACCTAAAAACAATATCAAGAAAAATTACAATCATATAATCAACAATAATGACAATAAAACCAACAACAATATTAACAACAATAAATGCTACTATAAAAGTCTATAAAGAAAAATCCAAATAAGACATTATGGCTGGAGTCCCTGGGCCCAGATCTTCCTGGCAGCAGCCAGGATGAAGGGGAGCTTGGCCTGCAAGGGAAAAGGAGGCGTGAGCAGGGCCGAGGAGCGGCTCGGGGGCTCCCATGGAGCAGAGGCTCTTTGGCGGCTGCGCGGGCTCTTTGGCAGCAGCGCTGCCGTCATTGGTGCCCTGGCAGAGGCTTGGCGTGGCCAGCGCAGCCCAGAGGCCGGCAGAGGGGCTGAGGCAGCAGGTGCCCAGGCCTTGGGCGCTCCTGCGCCCTGTGCAGCTCTGCCCCGGCGCCGCAGCCCGCCAGAGCGCCCGCACACCTGGGCCAGGCTCCCGCGCGGCTGCTCCCCAAAGGCAGCGCGGAGCAGCGCCAAGGGGCCGGGCACAGCCCCAGCTCTGCCCGTGCAGCCGGCAGCAGGGGCCATACCTGGGGGCTGCAGCCGGAGCTCTCCCAGTCCATGGGCTCCTCCTGGCTGCAGCCGACCAGGCCTTTGGTGTCCCCAACCTGGAAGAGAGCAGGAGACCTTGGTAGGGGCACTGCGTGGAGAGGAGGAAGCACAAGCGCGTCCAGTGGCTGTGGGTGCTGTACCTGGCTGCTGCCAGAACTGAGCCACTCCATTGGCTCCGGATCATTCAATGCAGGGCCCTGATCTGTGTGTAGAGCCTGCGAGAGAGAAGGAAGTGTTTCCAGGACAGGTGCCAGAGCAAGGTAAGGCTGGCCCCAGGGTCCCTCTTCCTGCAGCAGGAAGCAGGAAAGCAGGAACGGGCAAGGACCTGCCCCAGGTCTCCCCGTGCAGCGGGGGCACTACCTGGATGCTGCAGGTCGAACCCTCCCATTCCATGGGCTCCTCGACGCTGCAGCCATCCAGGCTCCAGGTGCCAGGAGTCTGGAAAACAGCAGGAGAGCTTGTGGGGACGGTCATGGTGGCAGCGCTGGCTCTGTGCGCGGGGCCTCGTGTCCCCTGCGTGCGTGGGGCAGGCGGTGCACAGAGCCAGGGTGCCAGGCTCAGGCAGCAGCCCCCGAGGCCTTGGCCGCTCCTGGCCCTGGCACAGCTCTGCCCCAGCACCCAGGCCTGCCAGAGCTCCCTGGCACCTCTGCCACCAGCCCTGCGGCTGCTCTCGCAGAGCCAAACGCCAGCCGTCCCCACGCAGCCTCTGCCTGCGCGCACAGTACCTGCACCGAGCTCTCCCAGTCCATCTCTTCAACTTCATCTTTTTCCATTTTTTCTCACTCTCCTGAGTCTGCAACAGAGTGGAATTGTTTACATTTGCAGCCATGAGCACCAAATGTCGCACGGTGGCTTTGGGGCCTCCCCTGGGAGGCATCGTGCAGCTTGCCCTGCAGCCCCCAGCTCCCCTTCATCTCAGGGGCACACGGGTGGCCCCTGGTGCTGCGCGGCCCTGCTGCTCACCTGGCCTTGGTGCTGCGTGGCCAGCGCTGGGGCCACTGTGAGGCGCAGCGCTGGGAAGCATCCGTGTTCCCGTGGCGATAACTGCCCCTCTGGGATGTTCCACTGCTGCGTGGGGGGAGGAGGGCAGCGGCAGGGCCAGGGGGGTCGCCGTGAGGAAGGGTCTGCGTGTGCTGGACTCCCCCTGGCACTGCTGAGCCTGGCGGCAGAGAGCAGTGCGTGGCCTTGGGCTTGCTGGGTGCCAAGGAGGTCTCCTCATGCAGCCCCATGGCGCTGCTGGCAGCTGCCTGCCCAGAGGCCGGGCTGCGCTTGGGGCTCTGCTCCCACCCCTGCAAGCAGCCTTGAACACCTTGATCTTTCTTCCCTGCTCCCCTCCTGCCCTTACAGCCCAATGGACTCGAGAAAGTTTTGTCTTCCATGACTGAGACGTGTTCCTTGATAGCGCAATGAGCGCCAAGGGCAGTTGTGCCCTGGGGCCAGGTGTGCATGTCCTCAGCAGAGCCCTTGTGAGTTGGTGGTGGCCTGGGACCTCTTTTTGCAGCTTCATCCACTTTCTGATTTCCTCTGGTTACATTGCTCCTTTCCTTCCAAATGGCCACAAGTGCATGTTTTACCCCAAAGGTATATTTCAAGTCACATAGATATTGGCCCACTTTCCTCCAGGTAACTCCAGAGTCTGTGTGAAAGCAAGCAAATCAGCTTTCTGAGGTGACGTATTTACAGTTCATGGTCCTTGGTTCTTTGTTCTTTGTTCACAACATGGAGCTTTTTGTAGATTTTCCATTCATTTTGGTGCATTTGCGCCCTGTTGTGGGCCTTCCCCATTCAAAAGCGAGCAGCTTATGACTTTGTTCTTCCCACAGGATACAAAAGAAAGTGTCTTTTAAATCCAAAAGTGTAAGAGAGAGGCTTAACACAATTTTGATGTTAAGAATATACAGCTTAGGTACAGCAAGATATATGTCAAACATTCTTTGAATGATAGCACTTAGATCTCATCCTCTGATCGCCTTGCCTTTAATTCCACTCTTCCTGGTGAAATACCACTGGTCACAGGCCTGCAACTAGATTCAGCACCATTGATAACAACTCTTGAAGCTTGGCCATCCAGCCAGTTCTTGATCCACATGCTCTGCACTTAACCACACCAAACTGCCTGAGCTTCCCAGCATCCCTAGAAGGATGTTACAGGAGATGATGGGAACGAGAAGCTTGTTTCATGGGCCAGCTTTTACAAACAAGTATTCCTGGCTGTTTTTAAGAATTTCAGTTCATCACTGCAGTCAATAGCAGCTTCTCCAGCACTGTGAAAGTCACCTTCTCCGTATATCCTCAACTTTGCCTAAGGCAAAATGAGGAAGCAGACAAGACTCTTCCTCTCCATGGCTCAGCATGATTCCAGGCAGCTCGTCTCTCCTGCACCTCCAAACATCGCTTCCCAAAGAGGGGCCGAGTGGAGACCCACATGTGTAAAGCTGCTGACGGACAAGCCAGAGCAAGGCAGGTGCTGAGTGAGGGCACTGCCTGATCAGAGAATAAACACGTTGCTCACGAGGTCGCCAATTCCTCGCGCCACCATCCCTGTGGCTGCTTGGGAGCCACCCAGAGCCCTCCGCTCACCTCTGGCGCCAGCCCCTTCCCAGCAGCTGCGCTCTGCCTCGCAGGGGCACTGCGGCATGCCAGCAAGCAAGCTTGGCCAGCAGCAAGGTGCTCCTCTGGGCTCCAGCACTTTGGTGGCAGGCCTTGCGCTGCTTGCTTTTCAAGGGTTTTCCTCTGTGCAAGGGCAACACCTGATGGCACCGTGGAGATCCACTTCTCCATCTGCCCTTGCCTTTCCCACCTTACCCAAAGCCTGGGAATACACCTCCGTAAGGAAGTGGCCACTGTAGCCCAGTGCTGGGCAGAGCTGCATCACCTGCAGGTCCCTGCTGCTGCTGAGGGCACATTTGTGCCTGCTCTGCCCTCTGCAGCCCTAGGAAGCCGTGGCAGGGGCAGCAGTGCAGGAGCCGCACCAAGGCTGCTCTCAGCCACAGCACATGGCGCCTGCAAGGTGCGCGGCAGGACAAGAGAAGGAGCCCAGCAGCACCAGGGGCTCCCAGGCCACCACCAACTCACAAGGGCTCTGCTGAGGACATGCACACCTGGCCCCAGGGCACAACTGCCCATGGCGCTCATTGCACTACCAAGGAACACGTCTCCACCATGGAAACAAAACTTTCTTGAGTCCATGGGGCTGTAAGGGCAGGAGAGGAGCAGGGAAGATCCAGGCCTTCAAGGCTGCTTGCAGGGGTGGAAGCAGAGCCCCAAGTGCAGCCCGGCCTCTGGGCAGGCAGCCGCCAGCAGCGCCATGGGGCTGCATGAGGAGCCCTCCTTGGCACCCAGCAAGCCCAAGGCCACGCACTGCTCTCTGCCGCCAGGCTCAGCAGTGCCAGGGGAGTCCAGCACACGCAGACCCTTCCTCATGGCGGCCCCCCTGGCCCTGCCGCTGCCCTCCTCCCCCACGGAGCAGTGGAACATCCCAGAGGGGCAGTTATCGCCACGGGAACACGGATGCTTCCCAGCGCTGCGCCTCACAGTGGCCCCAGTGCTGGCCACGCAGCACCAAGGCCAGGTGAGCAGCAGGGCCGCGCAGCACCAGGGGCCACCCATGGTGCCCACAAGATGCAGGGGAGCTGCGGGGCTCCAGGGCAGCCTGCGAGATGCCTCCCAGGGGAGGCCCCAAAGCCACCGCGCGACACTTGGCGCTCATGGCTGCAAATGTAAAAAATTCCATTCCGTTGCAGACACAGGACAGTGAAAGAAAATGGAGAAATGTGAAGTTGAGGACATGGAGTGGGAGAGCTCAGTGCAGGTACTGTGCGCGCAGGCAGAGGCTGTGCGGGGACGGCTGGCGCTTGGCTCTGCGAGAGCAGCCGCAGGGCTGGTGGCAGAGGTGGCAGGGAGCTCTGGCAGGCCTGGGTGCTGGGGCAGAGCTGCGCCAGGGCCAGGAGCGGCCAAGGCCTCGGGGGCTGCTGCCTGAGCCTGGCACCCTGGCTCTGTGCACCGCCTGCCCTGCGCACGCAGGGGACACGAGGGTCTGCACACAGAGCCAGCGCTGCCACCATGACCGTCCCCACAAGCTCTCCTACTCTCTTCCAGACTCCAAGCACCCACAGCCTGGCCGGATGCAGCCAGGACGAAGAGCCAATGGAGTGGGAGGTCTCCAACTGTGGCATTCAGGTATTGCCCCAGCTGCATGGGGAGAGCTGGAGCTCATACTGGCCCCTTCCCACTTTTCTGCTTCTCCCTGCAGGAAGAGGGGACCTGGGGCCAGGGTCCTCCGATTCTGGTACCTGCCCTGCAAACACCTCCCTCTCTCTTTCAGGCTCCACGTGCAGATGGAGGGCCTTCAGGGGACCCTCCTGAACCAATGGAGTGGCTGAGCTACGGTAGCAGCCAGGTACAGACCCCGCATCCCCTGGACGTGCGTGTCCTTCCTCTTCCCCATGCACTGTCTCCACCAAGCTCTCCTGCTCTCTTCCAGATGATGGGGAGCAGCGGCCTGGTTGGCTGCAGCCAGGAGGAGCCCATGGAGTGGGAGAGCTCCGGCTGTAGCCCCCAGGTATGGCCCCTGCTGCCGGCTGCACGGGCAGAGCTGGGGCTGTGCCCGGCCCCTTGGCGCTGCTCCGCGCTGCCTTTGGGGAGCAGCCGCGCGGGAGCCTGGCCCAGGTGTGCGGGCGCTCTGGCGGGCCGCGGCGCCGGGGCAGAGCTGCACAGGGCGCAGGAGCGCCCAAGGCCTGGGCACCTGCTGCCTCAGCCCCTCTGCCGGCCTCTGGGCTGTGCTGGCCACGCCAAGCCTCTGCCAGGGCACCAATGACGACAGCGCTGCTGCCAAAGAGCCCGCGCAGCCGCCAAAGAGCCTCTGCTCCACGGGAGCCCCCGAGCCGCTCCTCGGCCCTGCTCACGCCTCCTTTTCCCTTGCAGGCCAAGCTCCCCTTCACCCTGGCTGCTGCCAGGACGTGCTGGGCCCAGAGATACCAGCAATGACTTCTTATTTGGCTTTTTCTTTATACACTTTTATAGTAGCATTTATTGTTGTTAATATTGTTGTTGGTTTTATTGTTGTTATTGTTGATTATATTGCTGTAATTTTTCTTGTTAGTGTTTATTATATTGTTATTTTTGTTGTTGTTTAAATATATATTCCTGTATCATTCCTTAAGTGTTGCATGTTGTTTCCAAGCGATCTCCAGCACTAAAATCATCCCCACCCAAGATGTATGTTTGTGGCACTCAGATTTCAGACCCTAGGGGAAAGTGAGGGCCAGGAAATGGTCCCTCTAGGACTTCCCCTCACATGTGGCCGTGGGGATGCCACAGTCCCTTTGTCATCTATTTTCTTTTTCTTTTTCCTTATTCTACTTTTTCTCTTTTCCATTTCCTTTTCTTTTTTAAGTATTTTTCTCTTTCTCTTCTTCCTCTTCTTCACCTTTTTCTTCTTTTTTCCCTTTTTCTTTCTTTTTTCTTTTCCTTTCTCTATTTATTTCTCTCTCTTTCTTTTTTATTCTTTCTTTTTTCTTTCTCTCTCTCTTTCTCTTTCTCGCTCTCTCACTCTCATGCTTTCTCCTTTTTTCTCTCTCCCCCTTTCTTTCTCTCTTTCTCTTTCTCTCTCTTTCCTTCTTGGCTTTTTTCTTTCTTTCTGCTTTCATTCTTTCCATTTTTCTTTCCTTCTTTCTTTTCTTCTTTCTTTGTCCTCTCTTTCTTCTTCTGAATCTTATACCATACTTGCCTATTCCTTGCTACCTACAGTGTCATTCTGCACAACCGTGTCCTTTCCAGCACAGCTTCAGGACAAAACCTTCCCTCTCTATGAGGAGGGCAGCCTCACAACACCTGCTTGCCCTGCTTCATTCTCTCCCAACAATTATACCGGCCTCCTCATACCTTGCTATTAGCAGCGTCACTCTGCTCATTCACCTCCCAGAAAACACAGGCCTCACAGCTAAAACCACTAACCATTGCATGCTTAGTGAAGACCCAAACATTGCCCCTGTTTCCTAGCATCCCTTCCCAACACATGCACCACAGCTACTCGCATATTTCCCCTAGCGGTATTACGCTATTTATTGAACCTTGCAATACTGCAAGGCACCTTTTCCGGCTTATTAGCGGGCCGTCCGCTTTGTCCAATCCAGTATAATTTGGACGCGGCATTTGGGACGAGATGGAATAGTCCCACGTCCAAGACACAGCCAAGGGGAGGCAAGAGCAAAGTTCAACGAGACAGAAAGACTGAGCAAGCTCGGTCGTCTGTGTGAAGAATTTTGATCTTGTCGACAGACTAGATGTTACAAGTCTAGAGAGGTGCAGGCAGACAAACCAGATGACCCGCGTCCTTTCGGGCACAGGCAACAGACATGCCAAGCCCCCTACTCGGACGGATGGGTCTGTCTACCAAACGTGACGCAGGACCCATATCTTTTCGGGAGCAGGCAATGGGAAATGCCAAGCTCCCTACTCGGACGTTTGGGCCTGTCTAACGCGAGACACAAATATATGTATAATGTCTATGGACGATAGCAGGGCCTTTTTAGAAATGACCCTCGCTATCCGCACTGAACGGCTAGTGGAGAATCCAAGGTCGGAAAGGAGTCCATTATTGCCAGCGTACCACTTCCCTCTAGCACCGACAGGGAAACCCAGGAAGTCAACAGTATTAGCCGATGTCAAGGCACGCACTTCCTCCGCCAGATGTTGATATTTCCTAGCCTTTTCTGCCGCGGCGTCACTCAATGTTGTTAATCCACTCTCATAGCGGATCGTTACATCCACTACCTTCACGCAGGATCCCTTCACCAAAACCAAATCTGGCTTGAAGAGTTCATTGGTGGTATCCCTGAGATGGGGTTCTAAAAATATCTCCCATCCCAGCTTTTTGGCCTCTTCAGCCAGCACACCACAGATGTCATTGTACCTTTTGATCCTGGCCTCCTGGACAGCCGGGCAGTAGCCAATTATGTGGGAACACGATTCCCACTCGGCGGAGCAGTGCCTACATCCCCTGGGTGCACCCTCGCCCAGACCGCGGGCCAAAAACTCCCGTGTGGGATAAACATTGGCCCGCAACTGGATAGCTGTAATTAATTTGCGGTGAGGAATGCGGCCATAATGCAGGAGCCAATCATTACTGATTCGGTCATTTTCAAAATTCCGAATCCCGCGGCCTTGAGATTTTAGATTGGTCCAGTTATCCATCTCTCTTTTCCTCCACTTACAGGGAATGGGAAAGATGACCCGTGGAGCACGTCTCTCCCACTCAGATAGGCCCTCGTCGGCTGCCGGGGCCTCCATTACTGGGAACTCCCCCGTCACAGATGGAACTTTCTCAAGTCGCCCACCAGCAGAGATCCAGACTCTCCGGACCTCATCTTGGATGCCCTCTTGGAGCACCACACTCCTGATGACTACATCCTCCGATTGGGCGATCCGCACCAACCTGCGAGTCTGTATATTTGGAATCAGGCTCGCCAGACGGGGAAGACCCAGCCCGCCGTCCTTGTAACTGACGTATAAAATACCGTCACATGTACTAGGCGGTAGATGTAACCAGCCCTTTACAGCAGATCTTATCGAAAGGTCGAGGAAATGCAAACTGGTGGCACTCAGGCCTGCGTGATCAGGAGTGAACAGCAACCTCGGCAGGCCTCAAGCTGGCCTCAAGTTGCCCCAGGGGAGGTTCAGGTTAGATATTAGGAAACAAATCTACATGGAAAGCGTGGCCAGGCAGTGGAAGAGGCTGCCCAGGGTAGCGGTGGAGCCGCAGTCCCTGCCAGTGTTCAGGAAACGTGTAGATGAGGCGCTCTGGGACATGGTTTAGCAGGCATGGTGGTGGTGGGTTTAGGGTTGGCCTCGATGATCTTGGAGGTGTTTTCCGACCGTAACGATTCTACGATTCTAGGGAAAATATTGCAGAATTAAATTCTCCAGTAGATTTTCTGGCAATAATCACAGTGTTAAAAACAAATGGGGAATCTAAGAAGCTAGCAAAGGACAGGCTACAGGTTCTGTGGAAGTACTGCTTGAAACAAACTGGGACCTAACAGAAGCTCTAGCATGGCAGAGGCTTGTTTGGGGTGAGGTACAGCTGCCGCTTCCAGGAAGGCTGGTGTGTACAGACTCTGCTCCTCCACCATTCCCTAGGCAGCACAGCCTGCCCTCCCAGCACCTGCAAAGATAAGGTGTCATGCGCTGGGCCAGGAAATGGTGGCAGATCACTCGCTTTGGATGAACTTTGCTTGAACTTTACTCATTATAAGCTCATCATAATGCTAGCGCACACCGCCAGCCCCAAAAGGGACCCGCCTCCAAGGTACGACCACCTCTGACTGAGCATGCGCTCTAGATTTCCTTTTAATGAAAAGCGAGAGACTTTTATACCAATCAATCAGAAAAGTAAGTGTGACTAGAATCACTGAAGCTCCACCTGAATGGAAAAAGAGTACAAAAGGTGAAGTAAGGAGAGGAGAAGTGGGGGGAGATTCCATTGCAGCTCCAGGGATTGGTCAGCGGGCTGAACCTCTTTCCTCCTCTCGGGTCGAGATGCCGCCTGAGGAGGCTCCTCGAGCTTGAGAGCCCTCTCCCATCTTTTGGGGCCAGTGATTGTTGCGCATTGGTACATCAAAGGTACCTAAGAACCCCACGCTGTAGTAGAGAATTTCCTCTGGTGACATCCAAAACCTGCTTTGTAAACGTTGCATTCGAATAAAGCCTACTATTTGTGAACTCAACTAATTGTTTTGAGGGCAGTCAGACCTCTAGTCAACAGACTATCTGCTACTGCCAGAGGTGGGCCTAGAGCTACCACGGCATCTGGCATCCCTATTAAGAGACGAGTCCAGCAACCTCCAGCCCCTCTAAGCTCTGAGGATCGTCTGGAACTCAAGCGCCTTTATCTCTCACCATAGTCACCCCCCGCTTCAAACCGCAGTTGTTTCCTCCTGGGAAAAATAACATGGAGGCTTCTGAAAAGGTCTTTTTCAACCATAACAATTTTATGGTGCGATGCAGCACAGTCTCGTGCCTCTCTGTTGTTCTCCCTCTGTGCGCTCAGCCGTGATGTTAGCGGAGCTGCCTGGCACGTGCCTCCTGGCCCCGTCGCTCCCGTCGCCCCGTAAGACAGCTGCAGGTAAAAGCGCTGCGCAGGGCCCGCAGCACCCTTGTGAAGAAGGAAGGCCGCTGCCTGGGAACCGCTTGGGCTGTGAGGGCGGTGATGGCTGTGAGGGAAGAGAGGCGAGGGTCAGGAGCTGTGCGAGCGCAAGGCGAATGCCCGCAGTACCCCCACCACCAAGGGCTTTCCTGAGCCGTCGTGACTTGGTGCTGCCGAGCCCAACAGCCCTTGCTGGGCTAGCCCCGGCCTTGTGCCCACAGCAGGGCTCTCAACTCTCACCCGTACCTGCGTCATCCTCCGGCGTGTCTCTGGAGGGGGAGGATGTTGCCTCCACTTGGTGCTCAGAGGGAAGCTGCGGAGGGAGAGCAAAAGAGCCCAGGTGAGTGCCCTCAGCTCACCAAGCTCTGGGGCCTCGTGCCATGCACACGGCATGGGGAGGCCGCCCATGGCTGCGAGTGCCAAGGGAAGGCTCCTGCGGCCGGTGGGCCGACGGGCCGATGCTTGCAACGGGGCCGTAACAGCAGGGCAGGGCCGGAGGCCGTAAAGGGCCGGGGGGCAAAAGATGCCAGAGGAAGTGGGCTGGGGGAGTGAGTGTGGGAGATGACTGCTGCTGTACCTTGCCCCTTCCCTCCGCACTTTGCATGCATCCCCTAGGCTTGCTGGCAATGCAAGGCACAGAGGAGGCGTCAGTCCTGGTGGCTTAGGCAGGCTGAACAGGAGAGCAGCAGGCTTCTCCCCACCATGCGGAGCCCAGCGGGACCTCACCTGCCCCCTCCCTTTGATGGCCAGGGCTGGCCACCTGCTCCTTGCTCACCTGGTGTTGAGGGCCTCCGGCCGAGGGCAAAGCTGCTGGCTTTGCTTCTAGGCAGGCTGACGTGGGCAGAGGCAAGCTGCTCCCCTCTTGCTGAGAGCCTCCAGCCGAGGACCAATCTTCTTCCTCGTCCCCTGAGGCCACTGCGTGGGGGAGCCATGCGCCCTGCGAGGTGCCGGCTGCCTCTCCTTCGGCGTCGCTGTCCTTGCCGTCGAGGGAGCAGGGCACCTCGTTGTCGTGGCGCGTGTGGGCTGCGGAGAAGAGGCTCTGCAAGCTCGGCCGGACCCAGACGCTACGCACAGAGAAGGACTCCTCCAGCCGCTGCTGTTCTGGCAGGTCTTCACCTGCAGGATCCTGCAGCTCTGCTGGCTCCTCTCTCAACTGGCCTTGCTCTCCCTGCAGCTCTGCCATGACCGTGGGCTCAGCTGCTTCCTGCTGCTCCTCCACGGAAGACGCCTGCTGTGAGCCCATTGGTGGTGTTGGTGATGCTGGCCCTGGCCTTCCGCACCTGCCCAGGAAAACTGGCACGCTTCCTGCCACGAGCACGGGTAGTAGGTCCTTGCTGAGGCGCCGGGGCTGTAGTCTTGGCCTGTGGCGCACTCGGGTCCTGCGTTTTGCTTGTCGTGGGTGCTGAACGGAGCGCGCAGCCCGGAAGGCCCTGGGGTACGGCCACAGTGCGCTCCCGCGAAGCCGCAAATGCCCACGGTGGCGCCGCAGGGCTCTCCCGGCCATCTCCACCTCCACGCCTTCGTCGGGGCCTCCATCGACAAGCAAGTGAGCAGCTTCCTCCAGAGAGGCCTCGGCCTCGGGCCTGGGGTTGTGTGGAGCTGGGCCTGGGCTCTCAGCGCTCCCGGGGCTGTCCACGTCATGGAGGTCTCGCCCAAGCGCAGCAAAGCCATCCAGGGAAGGTGCTGAGGAGACGCTTTGGTCCATCTCCATGCGGGGCCAGTTGTCACTGTCTTCTGCAGAGTCACTTGAGGCTGAGTCCTGGCTCTGCACGCTCTTGTGAGGGGCCTGCGTCAGTGCTGGGAGGACGGCGTATCTTGACCAGGGCTTACGACGCTCCACGTCCCCTGGGCCGCCTCGGCTTGTCCCTTCCGCAGCGCTCTGGGCTCCCGAGAGAGAGCAGCGTTCTGAAGGCTGCCGGCTGACGGGTGGGAGAATGATCCGGCTGCCGTGCCCTTGCAATGGCCGTGGTGTTGCCAGGGATGAGACGGAAATGCTCGACCTGGCCTCTGGCACCATGGGGAAATCCTCTTCCCTTGCCCCGGTGAAAGCAGAAGCATCCTGCTTGGGCAGCTGAAGGGAAGCGCCGGACAGGATTTCCCTCTGGAGGTCTTCTTCCAGGATCTTCTCTGCAGGGCCTTCTGGTGCGGTGGCCCTGCCTGAGGCAGAGCATCCTGAGGATGCTGGCAGAGCAGGCAGCTTCAGGTGACTTGTAGACGCTGCCGTTTGCCCCCTGCCTGTTCGAGGGGGCACATCTGCCTGGGCTGCTGCCTCTCTGGGGAGAGGTGGCAAAGATGGTCCAAGCGGCAGCTCTGCTCTTAGAGCACTCCTGTGCGGCAGGGCCTCCCCACGCTCCACCCTGGCCGTCTGCAATGGAAGCCAGGGAGAAAGGCCAAGTTAGCACGGTGCTTTCTCCCCCGCGCTCTTTCCTTCCTTCCCAGCTGGCAAAGCTTCCTGCTGGGAGCCCCAAAGGGAGCACGCACGCCCGCGGGTGGCTGCCCCCCTGCTCCCAGACGCTGGCTGTCAAGGGAGCTGCTCGCTGCCAGGCAGGGCACGGGAAAGGTAGTGCCCGCGGATTCAAGAGGCTTTCCCAGGGTCTCTGCTCAGCTGCGTACCTGTGTGCTGCCGTCTTCCGAGTCCTGTGATGGGCGGGCAAGCGGAGGCAGCCTGTCCCTCTGCAGGGACAAAGCTGAGCTCTGGCTCCGCTGCATGGCTGCGGGGGGCTCCTGGCGGCCCACCTGTGGGGAGAAGCAGGTGTGTGACGGAAGCCCCGTTTCAGAGCGGAGCGCCTGTCTGAACATCTGCCCAGAGCTGCTCCATCCCTCTCGGTGCAGAGCTTCAGGGGCTGCGTGGGCCTTGGGACCTCCACCCAGCGAGCTCTGCCCCAGGGAAAGTCCCCAGGGGGAAACACCCCTTTGCAGAAGGGCTCAGGGCTGCCTGTGTCGCAGCAGCTCCCCTTCCCCGCCGCCCTTGTGCTCTGCGTGCGGGGGCCCTGCCTGCTCTGCTGCCTCCTCTCCCTGCAGCCCCATGGCTCACCTCGCTGCGCTCCCGCCTGCTCTGGTGCCCACTTGCGGTCCGGGAACCGAGGTTCTCCTCCCGCTCCATGGGGAAATCCAAAAGCGCTGCCGGACACCAAGCACACCGGCAACCAGAGGAGTTCCTATCTCCTGTCGGAGCCGCTCTCCTCTCAGTGGGGACCCCAGCACGTTGGCCCTTATATGTCACCACAAGGATGCCTTGTCACACTGGCTCTGTGGGCGTGATGCCACCCCCATCACAGAGCCCTGGCGGTCGCCGTGGGGACGCACCTGGCCTTGTATGGGTAGTTTCCCAAGGGGACTTCCCGTTGCTTCTGCGTCTTTGCTTTGAGGCCAGGAGGAGGTTTCCTCTCTGCAGCTCGGGACTCATAGAATCATAGAATGCTTAAGGTTGGAAGGGACCTCTAGGGGTCATCTAGTCCAATCCCCCTGCACACGCAGGATCACCTAGAGCATGTGGCACAGGACTGCATCCAAGTGGGTTTTGAAGATCTCCAGAGAAGGAGACTCCACAACCTCTCTGGGCAGCCTGTTCCAGTGCTCTGTCACCCTCACTGTTAAGAATTTTTTCCTTAAGTTCATGTGGAACTTTTGGTGCTTCAGTTTGTGGCCATTACCTCTAGTTCTGTCGGTGACCACCACTGAAAAGAGGCCGCCCCATCCTCCTCACTGCCTCCCTTGAGGTACTTCTAGACACTGCTCAGGTCCCCTCTCAGCCTTCTCTTCTCGAGGCTGAACAGGCCCAGCTCCCTCAGCCTCTCCTCATAGGGCAGATGTTCCAGGGCCCTGATCATCCTTGTAGCCCTGCGCTGGACTCTCTCCAGCAGCTCCACATCCCTCTTGTACTGCGAGGACCACAACTGGACCCAGAACTCCAGATGTGGCCCCCCCAGGACTGAGTAGAGGCACTGTTAACCTCAGTGTCCCATCTCTGGGAAGATCCATGAATCCAAGCGACCACTCCAAGTCTATACATGCCCAGATTCAGACCTTACAGGATCTGACTCATCAACTGAGAGTTGCTGATGACCAGAATCCATCCAGACAGTGGAAGTGGGGTTGGCCATGGCTACTGAAACTGCCATTAGGGCTATTATTTATATTTGTTGCATTTCTCTGTGTTATATACTGCATCCCTTGTGTAATGATGCTGACACAAGCTATGGTTGAAACTACTATGAAAATGTTATCTCTTCGGGTGCTTCGCTACAATAGATTGACCTCTCCAGATCACGGGGTGGCATGTATAGGAAATTTATATGATTATTTATGATCTGTAAGGTCATAAGAGTATTCTGGAAACAGAATCCAGACCTGGAGAAAGAAGATGTTTGCCCACCTGGGTGGAACGATAAGGTACGCGGAGGCTCAGCCACGTTCACAGCCGACTCCCTCTAAAAGCAGCTGAATCATGGACTCATGGAATGCCGAAGGTTGGAAGGGACCTCTAGGGATCATCTAGTCCAACCCCCTGAACACGCAGGGTCACCTAGAGCACGTGGCACAGGACTGCGTCCAAGCGGGTTTGAAGATCTCCAGCACCCAGTGGGACTTGGAGATGTCCCAGTGTCTCTGAGTGACCTGCGTGGGCCTGAGAGCTCTCGCAGGGACCTGTGGGAGTGCAGAGCCCCTCAGAGCTGCAGAGGGAGGCTGGGGACAGGGGACCACGGCACCTGGAATGGCACCAGCTGTGCAGGACTCTGGGACTGCAGCCCACCCACTTCTGAAAATCACTTCCCTTTTCAAGAACAAATGATCATGCCGAAGTCTAGTGTATTAAAACACAACAACGAAAAAAGGCGGAAAGTATAACAAATGATTTTTTATTTTAATTCTTTCTCTTAATTTCTTTCTAGATTTGTTTTTAAACAAATTTTCTAAACCTTTCTGTTACCATCAGGCCTATACCTGTAAGGTTTCCTTGCCCCACTCAGAGCCCAGCGCTCAGAAAAGCCCCCTGCCCACAGCTGTCCCTGCCACCCCTCACTCTCTGCACAGAGCACGTCGCACTCGGAGGTGTCGTCCTCTCTCGACTGGTGCAGGAGGTTGGGGAGCAGCTTCAAGGAAATGCTCTGTTTTGGCAGGGCCAACTTTGCACAAACTAAATCTACCCAGTTACATCAACGCCCAGGGCCAGGAATAAATGAACCTTCCCCAGAAGAGCTCTCAACTCTTCCCTCATCCCGGCTCCCCTTCGACACCATCCTTGTGCTCCTCGTGTCGGTGCCATCCCCGCTGCCCGCCTCTCCCTTCAGCCCCACTGCTCACCTCGCTCCCGCTCTCCTGCAAGCCGGAGAGCCCGTCTGTGGGCTGGGAGCAGGCGTTCGCTTGCCGCTCCTTGTCCATGTTCAGGATCCTCTCGTGGGGAACCTGACAGTGGCACCAAGGAGAGCTGCTCCCTCCTGATGGAGCTGCTGTCCTCAGAGTGGGGATCCTGGGGTCTTTGTCCCCAACAAGGGCATGGTCACCATGGGGCCCGTCCCCTCACAGCGGCCTTATGGCCATGATGCCACTGCCATCACAAAGCCCTGGTGGTTTCCATGGGGAGGTTATTCCGATGCCCTGATGGAGACCACCGAGACCCTATCATGATGCCTTTGTGGGGACTAAGGAGATCCCACCATGATGCCTTGGTGGAGACCATGGAGAAAGACACCATCACAATGTCTTGGTGAAGACCATGGGGACCTCATCATTATTGCTTTTTTCGAGATCTATAGCAGAGAGCTCCACAAGGCCATGGCTGTTGCTCTGCCCACTAATCCTCATACCAACAATCCTGACTGGCTCTCTTTCCATCCCTAAGCCTCGCTCCCTGCATCCCACTGCTCTCTCACCTGCACCTTTCCCTATATTTCAGGCCATCACCTTCTCTCTCTTGCTGGAGTCTTCTTCTCCCCTGACTCACTCCCTATTTAAGGCTCTCCTCACCAGCTTGGCCAGCTGGTTAATGACCTTCATGTTGGCAGATGAGAAGAGTCTCCTTCCAAATGAAATGTGGCACCCAGTAGCTTTGCTGCCTTGCTGTGGGCTCAGCTCCAGGTCATCCTCCAAATCCTGCTAAAAAACAAAAAGTAAAGCAAAAAAAAAATCTTTGCTCATTGTCCTCTCCATTTTCAGCTTGTAAGAAGCTGGTATGAGCGTACAATAAAGCGATATGAATTATGATATCTGAAATGCAGAATTAAACCATGAATCCTTAGGACATGTTTCCCCTTGCTGCATGAGTGCATGCCCAGATGTGCAGGGATGCTGCTGCTGGAGGCACGTTCTGTGCATCACTGTGCCAGAGCAAAGGCCACCCCAAGCACACTGGGTGAAGACTCCAAAGCCCATGGAGAGATCAGCAGGTTGTGATGAAGCTCCAAAAGTGCCTTTGCCCATTCTGCCTGTTGACGGCACCAGTAGTGCCTTTGCTGGGGCTATCTGGCCAATAAGCACAAGAAAGGAGATACTCAGGGGGTGCCAGGCACCCAAAGACCATGCGAGTGCCATAAGGACCATGGGCGTATGTGTGCAGGTGCTGTAGGTGGGCACATGGAGCACTTGTGACTGTCACAGCTGCCTAGCCTGAGGGACAGGGCAGGATGGCAGATTTCTTGAAGCAATCTCTAGAAAAGTGAAGGTGCTACTGAAGAAGTCCCTGTTCATTTAATCTAGCGGGGTGAGCAGGAATTCAGGGGAGGGGATCAAGAAGGGTTTGAGAGTTCAGAGACCAGACCACAGAGCTTGGAGTGATGTGCCTCCTTGGCCAAGAGGCCTTGGGCATTCCAGATTTTGCTCTCTTTGTGTGAATCTCCTTTCAGGAGAACCCTGACAAGTGCTTTCCACATGAGCAAGTCACTGCTGTCAAGCGGGGCCATTATACACATGGTGTCCTTGGCTCTTGGTAACAGGTTTCTCCATTGCAGATCTCTTCTTTGTGCCACAGCTGAGGCTCTCTAACCCCAATATCATACACAAATGCATGCAGGCTGGGGCAAAGAGGAGGGCAGATGGAGAGGAACAAGCTGTCACTGCACTGAACCATGGTTGGAATAACTGAGATGCTTTGAGACCACTCACATGAATAGATGGCTGTGATGGCAGAGGACAACCTCCCCAGGCAGGAAGGCTAGCGAGGAAGAACAGGATGGAGTGGATGTCCTTGATGTGAAGGGACAGCTCAGATAGATGGAAGGAGCTCTTGCATGGGATGGATCAAGGTCTGTGGGAGAGCTTGTGTAGGCTCCCTCCCCTTGGGGGAATCCTGCAATCTGAAGGGTGGTGGAGCTTAGGAAAGCTGACAGGTGTTTAAGGAGCACAGCCACCCAGCATAAGGATGGTCCATCCAAATGCTCATTAAAACTAGAACATGCCTTGGGAGATCAGCTTGGCTACACAGGATAGCATTGTCTACTTTGTAGGGATGGTGTTCCAATAAGGACAAAAACCAGGTCCTGCCCTTGGCACAGACCAACCCTCGGGAATGTCCGGCTGGGCAGCAGCTCTTTGGAGAAGGACCTTTGTGGGCAGCAAGCTGCATGTGAGCCAGCAACGTGCTCTGGAGGCCACAGTGTCCTGGACTGCATGAACAGGAGCCCCCTACTCTGTACTCATTAGAGTACCTCTAGCGACTGCATCCAACTGGGGCTCTCTGTAGAAGAACTCTGCTCATCACCTGAAGTGAGTTCAGTGTCAGGTCTCCAAGGTGGCTGGGGGCTGGAGTACCACTTACCCCGCTGTGAGGAGAGGGTTTGGGTTTGTTCAGTGCAAAGAAGTTAAGGCTTCTACTGATTTTTTTTTTTTTTTTTTTTTTTTTTTGCCTATGGGTCAATACCTGAACTGGCTGCCCCAGAGTCAGGCCCTTCTGCTGGGGTGAGGTTGCTTTTACAGGTCTGGTCAGCACATGAGCTGCCTGGAGAAGCTGAGGACCATGACCTTCTTTAGCCTGCTGAACTGTTACAGTTAATGGGAAGCGAGCAGGAGCCTGTGACTGCCTGCAGGGTGGTTTCAGAGATGATGGAAGTTGTTCTGGTAGTGGGAAAGAAACGGAGAAGGGGAAAGAGTCACAAACTGAAGCTTGAGGTACAGACTTGACTTGAAGAAAAGAGAAATGTCACTTAAGAGCAGCACTGTGGTGCATCATGTCATCTGGAGGGGACCTGAGAGCAAGCCATGCCTTATTGTTTCAAAGAAGAGTCACCAAGGACAGAGAAATATGGGAAAAGCTGGAGAGATGCTGGGGTGAGAACAAGGTGGGGAAGCAGCCTGGGTGTCTACAGGCTGCAGGGAAACAGGCACAGGCATGGGAAAATGTGGGACAGCCCAAAGGGGAGACAGCCGAGAGCAGTGCCACAACCAAAAACCTCCTCAAGAACTAGGTCTGTGTTCTCTTGGCCATGGCTGGTGTCTCTGCCATTGAGAGGACACATGGAGGACAAGAAGGTGCTCAAGGGTAGTCAGCTTGGATTCACCAAGGGGAAATCTTGCCTGACTAACCTGATAGCCTTCTATGATGGAATGACCGGCTGGATAGACGAGGGGAGAGCGGTGGATGTCGTCTATCTCGACTTCACCAAGGCTTTTGACACCGTCCCTCACAACATCCTCCTGGGCAAGCTCTGGAAGTGTGGGATAGATGAGTGCACAGTGAGGTGGATTAGGAACTGGCTGGATGGCAGGGCCCAGAGAATGGTGATCAGCGGTGCAGAGTCTGGTTGGAGGCCTGTGGCTAGTGGGGTCCCCCAGGGGTCAGTCCTTGGTCCAGTCCTGTTCAATTTATTCATCAATGGCCTGGATGAAGGCACAGAGTGCTCCCTCAGCAAGTTTGCTGATGACACGAAACTGGGAGGAGTAGCCGATACCCCAGAGGGCTGCGCTGCCATCCAGAGGGACCTGGACAGACTGGACAACTGGGCGGTGAAAAACCTCATGCAATTCAACAAGGCCAAGTGCAAGGTCCTGCACCTGGGGAGGAATAACCCCAGACACCAGTACAGGCTGGGGACTGACCTTCTGGAGAGCAACTCCGCAGAGAAAGACCTGGGTGTCATGGTGCACGACAAGGTGACCATGAGGCAGGAGTTGCCCTCGTGGCCAAGAAGGCCAATGGGATCCTGGGGTGCATCAAGAAGAGCGTCTCCAGCAGATCGAGGGAGGTGATCCTGCCCCTCTGCTCAGCCCTGGTGAGGCCGCATCTGGAGTATTGTGTCCAGTTCTGAGCTCCACAGGACAAGAGGGATGTGGAGCTGCTGGAGAGAGTCCAGCGCAGGGCCACAAGGATGATCAGGGGCCTGGAACATCTGCCCTATGAGGAGAGGCTGAGGGAGCTGGGCCTGTTCAGCTGGAGAAGAGAAGGCTGAGAGGGGACCTGAGCAGTGTATAGAAATACCTCAAGGGAGGGAGTGCAGAGGACGGTGCTGGTCTCTTTTCAGTGGTGGCCACTGATAGGACTAGAGGAAATGGCCGGAAACTGAAACACCAAAAGTTCCACATGAACTTAAGGAAAAAATTCTTAACAGTGAGGGTGACAGAGCACTGGAACAGGCTGCCCAGAGAGGTTGTGGAGTCTCCTTCTCTGGAGATCTTCAAAACCCACTTGGATGCAGTCCTGTGCCACGTGCTCTAGGTGACCCTGCGTGTGCAGGGGGATTGGACTAGATGACCCCTAGAGGTCCCTTCCAACCTTAAGCATTCTATGATTCTATGAGTCCCGAGCTGCAGAGAGGAAACCTCCTCCTGGCCTCAAAGCAAAGACGCAGAAGCAACGGGAAGTCCCCTTGGGAAACTACCCATACAAGGCCAGGTGCGTCCCCACGGCGACCGCCAGGGCTCTGTGATGGGGGTGGCATCACGCCCACAGAGCCAGTGTGACAAGGCATCCTTGTGGTGACATATAAGGGCCAACGTGCTGGGGTCCCCACTGAGAGGAGAGCGGCTCCGACAGGAGATAGGAACTCCTCTGGTTGCCGGTGTGCTTGGTGTCCGGCAGCGCTTTTGGATTTCCCCATGGAGCGGGAGGAGAACCTCAGTTCCCAGACCGCAAGTGGGCACCAGAGCAGGCGGGAGCGCAGCGAGGTGAGCCATGGGGCTGCAGGGAGAGGAGGCAGCAGAGCAGGCAGGGCCCCCGCACGCAGAGCACAAGGGCGGCGGGGAAGGGGAGCTGCTGCGACACAGGCAGCCCTGAGCCCTTCTGCAAAGGGGTGTTTCCCCCTGGGGTCTTTCCCTGGGGCAGAGCTCTCTGGGTGGAGGTCCCAAGGCCCACGCAGCCCCTGAAGCTCTGCACCGAGAGGGATGGAGCAGCTCTGGGCAGATGTTCAGACAGGCGCTCCGCTCTGAAACGGGGCTTCCATCACACACCTGCTTCTCCCCACAGGTGGGCCGCCAGGAGCCCCCCGCAGCCATGCAGCGGAGCCAGAGCTCAGCTTTGTCCCTGCAGAGGGACAGGCTGCCTCCGCTTGCCCGCCCATCACAGGACTCGGAAGACGGCAGCACACAGGTACGCAGCTGAACAGAGACCCTGGGAAAGCCTCTTGAATCCGCGGGCACTACCTTTCCCGTGCCCTGCCTGGCAGCGAGCAGCTCCCTTGACAGCCAGCGTCTGGGAGCAGGGGGACAGCCACCCGCGGGCGTGCGTGCTCCCTTTGGGGCTCCCAGCAGGAAGCTTTGCCAGCTGGGAAGGAAGGAAAGAGCACGGGGGAGAAAGCACCGCGCTAACTTGGCCTTTCTCCCTGGCTTCCATTGCAGACGGCCAGGGTGGAGCGTGGGGAGGCCCTGCCGCGCAGGAGTGCTCTAAGAGCAGAGCTGCCGCTTGGACCATCTTTGCCACCTCTCCCCAGAGAGGCAGCAGCCCAGGCAGATGTGCCCCCTCGAACAGGCAGGGGGCAAACGGCAGCGTCTACAAGTCACCTGAAGCTGCCTGCTCTGCCAGCATCCTCAGGATGCTCTGCCTCAGGCAGGGCCACCGCACCAGAAGGCCCTGCAGAGAAGATCCTGGAAGAAGACCTCCAGAGGGAAATCCTGTCCGGCGCTTCCCTTCAGCTGCCCAAGCAGGATGCTTCTGCTTTCACCGGGGCAAGGGAAGAGGATTTCCCCATGGTGCCAGAGGCCAGGTCGAGCATTTCCGTCTCATCCCTGGCAACACCACGGCCATTGCAAGGGCACGGCAGCCGGATCGTTCTCCCACCCGTCAGCCGCCAGCCTTCAGAACGCTGCTCTATCTCGGGAGCCCAGAGCGCTGCGGAAGGGACAAGCCGAGGCGGCCCAGGGGACGTGGAGCGTCGTAAGCCCTGGTCAAGATACGCCGTACTCCCAGCACTGACGCAGGCCCCACACAAGAGCGTGCAGAGCCAGGACTCAGCCTCAAGTGACTCTGCAGAAGACAGTGATAACTGGCCCCGCGTGGAGATGGACCAAAGCGCCTCCTCAGCACCTTCCCTGGATGGCTTTGCTGCACTTGAGCGAGACCGCCATGACGTGGACAGCCCCGGGAGCGCTGAGAGCCCAGGCCCAGCTCCACACAACCCCAGGCCCGAGGCCGAGGCCTCTCTGGAGGAAGCTGCTCACTTGCTCGTCGATGGAGGCCCCGACGAAGGCGTGGAGGTGGAGATGGCCGGGAGAGCCCTGCGGCGCCACCGTGGGCATTTGCGGCTTCGCGGCAGCGCACTGTGGCCGTACCCCAGGGCCTTCCGGGCTGCGCGCTCCGTTCAGCACCCGCGACAAGCAGAACGCAGGACCCGAGTGCGCCACAGGCCGAGACTACAGCCCCGGCGCCTCAGCAAGGACCTGCTACCCGTGCTCGTGGCAGGAAGCGTGCCAGTTTTCCTGGGCAGGTGCGGAAGGCCAGGGCCAGCACCACCAACACCACCAATGGGCTCACAGCAGGCGTCTTCCATGGAGGAGCAGCAGGAAGCAGCTGGGCCCGCGGTCATGGCAGAGCTGCAGGGAGAGCAAGGCCAGTTGAGAGAGGAGCCAGCAGAGCTGCAGGATCCTGCAGGTGAAGACCTGCCAGAACAGCAGCGGCTGGAGGAGTCCTTCTCTGTGCGTAGCGTCTGGGTCCGGCCGAGCTTGCAGAGCCTCTTCTCCGCAGCCCACACGCGCCACAACAACGAGGTGCCCTGCTCCCTCGACGGCAAGGACAGCGACGCCGAAGGAGAGGCAGCCGGCCCCTCGCAGGGCGCATGGCTCCCCCACGCAGTGGCCTCAGGGGACGAGGAAGAAGATTGGTCCTCGGCTGGAGGCTCTCAGCAAGAGGGGAGCAGCTCGCCTCTGCCCATGTCAGCCTGCCCAGAAGCAAAGGCAGCAGCTTTGCCCTCAGCCGGAGGCCCTCAACGCCAGGTGAGCAAGGAGCAGGTGGCCAGCCCTGGCCATCAAAGGGAGGGGGCAGGTGAGGTCCCGCTGGGCTCCGCATGGTGGGGAGAAGCCTGCTGCTCTCCTGTTCAGCCTGCCTAAGCCACCAGGACTGACACCTCCTCTGTGCCCTGCATTGCCATCAAGCCTAGGGGATGCATGCAAAGTGCGGAGGGAAGGGGCAAGGTACAGCAGCAGCCATCTCCCACACTCACCCCCCCAGCCCACTTCCTCTGGCATCTTTTGCCCCCCAGCCCTTTACGGCCTCCGGCCCTGCCCTGCTGTTACGGCCCCGTTGCAAGCATCGGCCCGTCGGCCCACCGGCCGCAGGAACCTTCCCTTGGCACTTGCAGCCATGGGCGGCCTCCCCACGCCGTGTGCATGGCACGAGGCCCCAGAGCTTGGTGAGCTGAGGGCACTCACCTGGGCTCTTTTGCTCTCCCTCCGCAGCTTCCCTCTGAGCACCAAGTGGAGGCAACATCCTCCCCCTCCAGAGACACGCCGGAAGATGACGCAGGTACGGGTGAGAGTTGAGAGCCCTGCTGTGGGCACAAGGCCGGGGCTAGCCCAGCAAGGGCTGTTGGGCTCGGCAGCACCAAGTCACGACGGCTCAGGAAAGCCCTTGCTGGTGGGGGTGCTGCGGGCATTCGCCTTGCGCTCGCACAGCTCCTGACCCTCGCCTCTCTTCCCTCACAGCCATCACCGCCCTCACAGACCAAGCGGTTCCCAGGCAGCGGCCTTCCTTCTTCACAAGGGTGCTGCGGGCCCTGCGCAGCGCTTTTACCTGCAGCTGTCTTACGGGGCGACGGGAGCGACGGGGCCAGGAGGCACGTGCCAGGCAGCTCCGCTAACATCACGGCTGAGCGCACAGAGGGAGAACAACAGAGAGGCACGAGACTGTGCTGCATCGCACCATAAAATTGTTATGGTTGAAAAAGACCTTTTCAGAAGCCTCCATGTTATTTTTCCCAGGAGGAAACAACTGCGGTTTGAAGCGGGGGGTAACTATGGTGAGAGATAAAGGCGCTTGAGTTCCAGACGATCCTCAGAGCTTAGAGGGGCTGGAGGTTGCTGGACTCGTCTCTTAATAGGGATGCCAGATGCCGTGGTAGCTCTAGGCCCACCTCTGGCAGTAGCAGATAGTCTGTTGACTAGAGGTCTGACTGCCCTCAAAACAATTAGTTGAGTTCACAAATAGTAGGCTTTATTCGAATGCAACGTTTACAAAGCAGGTTTTGGATGTCACCAGAGGAAATTCTCTACTACAGCGTGGGGTTCTTAGCTAGCTTTGATGTACCAATGCGCAACAATCACTGGCCCCAAAAAATGGGAGAGGGCTCTCAAGCTCGAGGAGCCTCCTCAGGCGGCATCTCGACCCGAGAGGAGGAAAGAGGTTCAGCCCGCTGACCAATCCCTGGAGCTGCGATGGAGTCTCCCCCCACTTCTCCCCTCCTTACTTCACCTTTTGTACTCTTTTTCCATTCAGGTGGAGCTTCAGTGATTCTAGTCACACTTACTTTTCTGATTGATTGGTATAAAAGTCTCTCGCTTTTCATTAAAAGGAAATCTAGAGCGCATGCTCAGTCAGAGGTGGTCGTACCTTGGAGGCGGGTCCCTTTTGGGGCTGGCGGTGTGCGCTAGCATTATGATGAGCTTATAATGAGTAAAGTTCAAGCAAAGTTCATCCAAAGCGAGTGATCTGCCACCATTTCCTGGCCCAGCGCATGACACCTTATCTTTGCAGGTGCTGGGAGGGCAGGCTGTGCTGCCTAGGGAATGGTGGAGGAGCAGAGTCTGTACACACCAGCCTTCCTGGAAGCGGCAGCTGTACCTCACCCCAAACAAGCCTCTGCCATGCTAGAGCTTCTGTTAGGTCCCACTTTGTTTCAAGCAGTACTTCCACAGAACCTGTAGCCTGTCCTTTGCTAGCTTCTTAGATTCCCCATTTGTTTTTAACACTGTGATTATTGCCAGAAAATCTACTGGAGAATTTAATTCTGCAATATTTTCCCTAGAATCGTAGAATCGTTACGGTCGGAAAACACCTCCAAGATCATCGAGGCCAACCCTAAACCCACCACCACCGTGCCTGCTAATCCATGTCCCAGAGCGCCTCATCTACACGTTTCTTGAACACTGGCAGGGACTGCGGCTCCACCGCTACCCTGGGCAGCCTCTTCCACTGCCTGGCCACGCTTTCCATGTAGATCTGTTTCCTAATATCTAACCTGAACCTCCCCTGGGGCAACTTGAGGCCAGCTGCTCTTGTGCGACCCACAGTTATTCTGGAGAAGAGATCGATCCCTACCTCGCTACAACCTCCTTTCAGGTACTTGTACAGAGCGATAAGGTCTCCCCTTCTCCAGACTAAATAAGCTTAGCTCCCTCAGCCGCTCCTCGTAAGGTCTGTGCTCCAGCCCCTTCACCACTTTTGCTGCCCGTCTTTGGACATGCTCCAGGGCCTGCATGTCTTTCTCGCAGCGAGAGGCCCAAAACTGAACACAGTATTGGAGGTGCGGCCTCACCAGAGCCAAGCAGTGGGATGCAGGGCCCAGCAGCATCCCCAGGCTCTGGTGAGGAGGTGGGTCAGACCCAGAGCAGGAGAGCAGGGCGGGAAGGATCCAGGGCCATGGGGAGGGATGCCAGGTGCCCCTTTCTCGAGGAACAGAGGTGAAAGGGGGAAGGCACGAGAGGAGGGCTGGGGCTGGTGTCGGGGCTTGGGACAGCACTGCCCTGCCACCTCCCGAACGTGTGGGAACTTGGACTGCATCCTGCAGGACTCGGTGGCGGCCTGAAGAAATGTGCGTCATCAGGGTCTCTGGGATTGCTGGGAAAAGTGGAGGGCTTTCCACACAGATGACAATTGCACCTGTGCCCATTGGCTTTGTGGGAAGTCTCTTGGCCCAACAAACTCCCAAGAGGGAGGGGAAGAGGATCCCACCCTCAGCCACAAGTGGCCCAGCAAGTGGCTCTGAGGACAAGCTACCACATACGCAGGGGACAGGGGCACCGTGAGCCAAGGAGAAGAGTTGCCTGCACAAGGCCCAGGGGAGTCCAGCTCTGCAGAGAAAGACCTGGGTGTCATGGTGGACCACAAGTTGACCATGAGGCAGCAGCGTGCCCTCGTGCCAAAGAAGGCCAATGGGATCCTGAGGTGCATTAAGAGAGTCTCCAGCAGCTGGAGGGAGGTGATCGTGCCCCTCTACTCAGCCCTGGGGAGGCCACATCTGGAGTATTGTGTCCAGTTCTGGGGCCCACAGTACAAGACGCATGTGGAACTGCTGGAGAGAGTCCAGCGCAGGGCTACAAGGATGATCAGGGCCCTGGAACATCTGCCCTATGAGGAGAGGCTGAGGGAGCTGGGCCTATTCAGGCTGGAGAAGGGGAGGCAGTGAGGAGGATGGTGCTGGCCTCTTTTCATTGGTGGCCACCGACAGAACTAGAGGTAATGGCCACAAACTGAAGCACCAAAAGTTCCACATGAACTTAAGGAAAAAATTCTTAACAGTGAGGGTGACAGAGCACTGTCTGCCCAGAACAGGCTGCCCAGAGAGGTTGTGGAGTCTCCTTCTCTGGAGATCTTCAAAATCCACTTGGATGCAGTCCTGTGCCACATGCTCTAGGTGACCCTGCGTGTGCAGTGGGGTTGGACTAGATGACCTCTAGAGGTCCCTTCCAACCTTAAGCATTCTATGATTCTATATAATGGCAACAACAACAACAAAACTCTATGAGAATTGACCAGACATGCCTTTGAGCAGCCTACTTGAGCTTGGATATTAACTCTGCTTTGCACAAGGCCTTGGATTGCATGAACTCCACAGGTTCCTTCCAACCTATATTGCTTTATATTCTGTAATCTTTGCAGAGCTTGCAACATTTGCCTTAGAGATTCCCTATCAATAAGGAATTAATCTATTTTAAGAAGAGAGGTAGTTCAAATAGGATGGTAACCTTTACTCCATAGCACGTCATGAAAGTACAGTAGAACAGAAATGAAATTAGAAAAATAGTAAAGATGTTAATACCCCATTTTTTTTATCCAAACATATAGCTAAAGTAGAGGCTAGGGACACAAATTTAGCTTTATTTTGATTTAGCTTTGCATATTTCGTGCACTTACTTAGCACACTTTAAAAAATACTGACTAAAAATAATTCCAGTAAAACAATTCCTAAAGATTACCATAACTTCCTCCTAGTAGAAATTGCACAAAATTACAGGAAGGCAGAATATTAGAAGGAGGACAGTTGTGGGAATACAGCAATCTTAGAGGATGAAAAGAAAAAGAACTACTGGGGAAAGTAGTTGTAGCAGACTACGAAATGTGCATAAAGACTACCTGAGGTGAGCAGGGCAGGAAAATCTTCTAAATTTGGCTGTGACCAATACATTTCAATTGATCTTGTATAAATATTAGTTCTTCACTTACATTTTTCTCATCTCTTCCTAATATATTCACATTCCCCCAGATATGTTTGTAAAGCAGAATCATATTCCCTATTCCCTCCCAATCTTTGTTTTGCAAGGATTAATCACCTTTCAAAATTATACACTCTCCACTTCTCTAGCTTTACTGATAGCTATTCACTGTATTTGTTCCTTTTTTTTTTTTTTTTTTAATGTAGATCAGAAATGCACAAAGTCTTCTCAGACATTTAATTATGCCCATATGATACAAATTCTACCAAGGCACTTTTACTTCATGCATCAAACCTTGTATAGTTAAACATTTGACAGGTTTGCAACAACTCTGATAACAACTCTTTCAATAAAAATCCGTATAGTGTTACTACAACTCTGTGCTTGACCAGGCTTCTCTTCAAAATCTGTGAATATTTTTTAGATTAGTCACTCAAACTACTGAGCTGTTTGACCAACTACTTTTTTTCTAAATATAAATACTGTGCTCACCCTGAATTGACAATTCACTTAAAATCCTACTAATAGACTTGAAATTTAATATGCCTCTTCTTTCAGTATTCTGGATGAAGACCTCAGATTCACTGTTTTTCCTTTTTTGTTCACCATGAATATGTCATTTTTTGTTACTTAAGTCATACTTGCTTGAGAAAAGCTATCTGTGCACTTAAATACATTGTGATTAGATTTAAAATATGAAATATCCACTATTTCAGTAATATACACCAACATTATCTGTAGTATATATCTACTTCATTTTGTACAGTAACCCACTTCTCTGCTTATTCACCTTCTTCTCTACTTATTTACCATTTAGATTCTTTAAGAAGAATCCTTATTTATCTGTATTTTCCTTGTAACATCAAGGTTTGCCCGATTGTTGGCTATTTCATGACCCTTTTAATCTTCAAAATACAGTTCTTCTGCTAATAAATCATTTTCCTTTCCTTGATTTGTCTTTTCTTACCTTTTTTCTTACCTTTTTTTTTATGTTCATTCTTTGCCTGTTAAAGTGTATATTACTTCTGTTAAATCTAATGATGATAACTTGAAGCTGGAGGCTGTTCTTTCACCTAAGGCTTAGTACTTTCTACACCTTAGAATAGATTTTTTTTGTTTGATTGTTTTTCATTTGACATTAAATGGTTCTTTTTTTTCTCCATATTTAAACCTTAGAACAATTTCAGCTGTCAGTCTAACTAATCAGTGCTTCCCTAACATTCGCTCTTCTGAAATTCCAAGACATCATTGTATATTTTATGTCCTGAACTTAGTCTAAGGCTTTGAATGACTTTTAGTTTCAACAGACAAACCAGAGACAAACTGTAAAGATTACCTTCAATGGGTTTATCTAAACTTTGAGATAAGTACACCTCGCAGTGTGTCTCCCCCTTTGAGTCTCCAGAGGCATAGGGTGTCAAAATAGTGACTGTCTGTCAGGGCAAGGTCTGAGTATCGATCATGTCCATGCATGATGGACTGAATCTAATACTCTGTTCACCAGAGCACTCTCTTACATTAATCATGAAAAAAGTCAGCCATTTTACTGGTAATTAAAATATACATATATTAAATAAGAAACAAAAAATAAATTAAAAGACAACAAAGAAAATAAAAACAGATAAATTAAAATATATATTTTTTAATTCGAAGCATGAAACAATATGATATTGTTATTATGCACAAATGTGATGATACTATGCATGTAAGTATGGACATAAATATAAAACATATATAAGATTATAGCATTTAATATACAAAATATAAAAAGTATGATTTGTGTTATCATTTTTGTAACAACATAACTGAAATTATTCTTGTGTAGTGTGGCATGAACAAAAATTTAAACTAAGTAGAACTAGTAGTAAAATATTCTTTTTAGAAATTTATCCCATATGGAAGTGTCTCATCATCAGCTTGTATTTCACTGTGTCAGAAAAGACCAAAAAAGAAATTTATCCATATGTCTAATATTATTTTAGCACTGTAAAATAAACAAATAGAAGAGCTGAAAGCTGCTGCTGTAAGTCAGATGCTGAGTGCACTGAGGGGCTCTGCAGCCTCTCCTCCCACCCTGGGTTTTCATCTACAGTGACCAAGTCCAATACTGCTTTGGCGGTGAGCCCGGATGAGGCTGCAGGGAAAGACCTGTCTGAGAGAGGGCAGGAGAAGCCCTGCTGGGACCTCTCCTCTTTTCTATCTTGGGAGCTACACTACATCTGTTTTATATTCAGGTTCAGCACTGAGTGATGCTTCAGGGCATTCAGATCACATCCCATCACAATTCAATAACTGTGGTACAAAAAGTACAACAGCAAAGCTTTATTTTTGATAAATATTTCTTTAAAATGTGAATATATACAACAGAATCCATGAAGCACATAGATATGATAAATGTTTAGGTATATGCACATCTATATATACAATTGTAAACACCCTCAAAGGGCAAGTTTGTGTGTAGAATAAACACTCTCATCTGACAATCATTTTTTCTAGGAATGGAATTTGCACTCATTTTGTAGAAAGTATTAATTTGAATTAATACTGTAAATTGAAAGTAGTGGCTTGTAAACAGTTAAGAATTTATATTCCTAAATCTTATTAAGAGTCTTAACATACTCCCAATTTTTACTTCTAAATATTCCTAAGTTTTTAGGAGCTTGAGTACTTATTTTGTTTCCTTCCTACAAAGGATGGATCGGTGTATTTAGGATGGGGGCGGGGAGTGAAATTTCACCTGAGAAGTAAAGACCTCTCTCTGGATATTGAAATAGCTAAAAGCCTGACTAGTGAAATGAGGAAACAAGGAGCAGTAATTTAAAGTGAGATGGAAGATATGTCAAAAGGTACTGGCATCCATAATAACCCTGGAGAGCTGTGAGAAAATTGGGAGGTAGGGGCCTGGATACAGATGAGGAAAATAGATGAGAATAATGACCTTTCGTCTCTCTCCTTTATTAGAACAGAAACATTATGTCAGAATTTTCAACCCAGAAAATGGCATTTTGGCCATCGAGATCTTTAAGCATTAAAATCTATGCTTGCCTAAGACCGACCCTAAGAAACATAATTCTAGGCTCATGATAGTTTTCAATTACTAAGTTTAATTTTGCTCCAATTTAGCTACTCTGATTTCTGGTTTTCCCAGGTATGACCATAAACTTTCTGAAACTATTCTAGTGGGATTGTCATAACATCTGACATTTGAACCGTCAATGGCCATATGGTAACTTTAGGTACCTAAATGTTACTTCGTGAAGAAATGATACAAAAACTGGCTTCCATTACCATCTGGAGTATGCACAACTCAATTACTCTGACTGAAAAATCCTCACCGAAAATACAAACTATTTCTGAACTTATTCTCAGGGCCAGCCATAAAACACATTTAATTCATAATCTCAGACTGCCCTTCACTTCTCTTTTATGCATAAGGTCTATCCACCAAAATTTCTAGTTCTTCCCATACAAAATTCAAGATGCATATAGCCAGAAAAAGGATTTGTAGAGATCTGAGGATAAAAGTTTGGACAAGTCTAAAATGAAAGTTGAGGGAAAACTTCCTCATAGAAACAGGAAGATAGTGGAAATTTATATATTCTTTAAAGAAATGAGAAGCAACACACACACTCATATATATTGTATAACACCTCACCGTGCACTGCCTATAGCATCAGAGTGGGAATAAAAATCAACATGGTTCACTGTAGAGTTCAGGTCTGGTTTGCCTGACAACATTTAAGACATTGAATGCACACTTCTCATTAGAATTAGCATTTCCTGCTGTTTTCTGTGTAGACAGAATATCATTTGCTATAACTGAATACTAAATGCACTCTGGAGGAACAAGGTCATGATTTAAAAAAACACTAACACTCCAGAAAAAGAGGCTATGTTTTAAGAAAAAAAAAAATCATAAACATGAAAATTCTGTTTTCAAGTTCTTGTTGTCTATAATGCTTGAAAGCTTTGGCATTTTTGCATTTCATTTTGAATTGCACTGAAAATTGTCTATTAAGAAACCCATTTGTTCAATTTCTTTGGGCTTTTCAAAACTTTTCAAAATCCTTTTTTTGCTGTAAAAAGGTCTTTTCAAATTTATTGAACTGGGCTTGGCTAACATCTTCCCAAATTCAGTCTGTATCTCAAGATAGAGAATCTGAAAGACATGCTATCAGTGGGGGTGCCACATTTTTTCTCATCTCTCATGCTTGTTGTTTAGGTATTTTCATTTGTCCATTTAATGACAATGAAAAATAATCTTATAACTCAAATCTTGTCTTAGGCATCAGTCTTTTCATGATAATTTTAGGCTAATTTTCATTTTCTTACTGCAGCTCAATCCTGCATACGCAGAGGTAATAGATCAGACACAGCTGTTCTTTCTAAAGTACCCATGAAGACTGTGTACATACACATGTGCACCCTAGAAACAAACTTCATTGTATGAGATTTTGGTTTTTCAAATCTGTATTTTAGATGCATATTTCAGATTAATTATAACTAATAATAAAACTCCTCAGGAATGATTTTATTGCTGCACAGCTGCACTTTCAGATTGTTCATGAATAAAGTATTTTTAAATAAAGTTCACTTGAGTAGTTTCTTCATTTGAGGATTTGAAATGAATTAATCAAACATTAATGCAAAGTTTATTAAACATAATGCGAACATCTTTTCAAGCACCATGTTTTTCTTGTTGTGAAGTATCATCATTCCACCTATCCTAGTCATAAATGTATTCTTGCCCTCCAGTATGCAAAAATAGTAATTCTTTATGTGGAATATATTCAGTGGCACAATTCCCTTTTGCATGAAAGACCTGTTAAATTGCTCTGGCAGCACGAAAGCTCTTAACTGTAGTGGAAATGTCATCCACCATCACTTCCTTGTCTATCAGTTTTGCAAAGCAGTTTAACAAATAAGTGGTATAAATTAAAATTAGCACCTTATTTCTGCATTTTTCTTCTAATCAAATTTTAGTGTTTGGAAGAAAAACAGCAAACACATATAAACATCCTCCCAGGACCTGGGAAATGCTCCTCAATTTACCTGTGTGAGAGATATTTATTTATAATATAATGTAGAAGCCGAAATGTTTTTATTTTTTTTTATTTAAGAAAATATCATTACAACCATACAATAATACCAGTGCATCTATTTGAGATTTAACAGTCATTAATAACATGACCATACAAAATCCCAAACAGTTGTTAAAGTTGAATTGGAGAGTTGGAACTCTCTCTTAGTAAATAATGAGAGAAACAACCTGAGGTCTTTCTTTGTTCCTATTAAAGACCAACATGTAAATAATATCCTATTAACTTTTCAATTCATATCTGTTTCACTCATATCTGTTATGTTGCCACTCATTGTAATTATTTATGCTCAGATGAGCAAAAAGTTACTACTAATTTAGAATTTTTGAAATGTGTCTTCTGAGCAGCACAAATGACCAGTAGCTCCTTAGGTCTCCTTATTGCTCTGTTTTGATCACTGACTTTCCCAGGAAGCTATGCTTCAATTCCTCAAAACACATTTCCAGGAAGTAGTAGTCTTTATATTTTTCATCATCTGTACCTGTGTATTTCTACCATCCTAGTGTATTTTTGAGGCCATTGTCCATAAGACAATTCCATCTTTGCAGGAGACAAGTTCTACCAAAGAGCCAAACACAAGGCATCTCAGACACATAAGAGAAAAATACCCCATATATTGACATCCCAGGGAAGAAAGGCTAGAGCTGGGCTTTATATAGGGTTCAGAAATTGAGGAATCAGAAAATAGCGGTAAAAAATGGCATAGATCTCAGAAACCTTCCCCGTTGCTCCTAACTGCAACAATGCTCCCAGCTTTCCAAAGCTCTGTCACAGACAAAGTAGGTTTGGCCATTAGTCCCCATCTGATGGTCTTGTTGAACAATTGTCTATTTTGCCCACTTCTAGAGTTGTTCGTTTCCCTTTTAGTGACATTTATTCTTTAGTGACACCTGGGCTTAAATCAATAAAAATCACAAAAGTTGATGGGTTTAATTTAAGAAATTGAACATCTGAGTTTGAATGAAAATGAAGGTAGTTTGCAAACAAATCGATCATGTATATATATATGTTTTTGTGTATATTCTAATCACAGTATATGCACTTTTGCTGTGGCAATAAAATGAATAATCAGTATTCCCAGGTGTGAAGTCAGCTTATCTACTTCTTATAGTAAATATTAAGGAAAGATCATTATTTGAATACTTTAGTGTGTACATTCAGCTTATTTATTGTGACATAAATTTAACGCTTTACAGTAGTACCTATAGTAGACCTGTTCTGATGTCTTTCTGATGAATATAGGGAATTTGAAAAGTGATTTGATTTCAGAATCATGTACTTCCTAAATAGTTTATGCAATTTCTTTAATTCTCTCTATTCAATTATAAAATAAGGCAAAACTTCATTTCATAAGTAGAAGAGTGGCTTAATATATTAGAATCTGGAAGAGTCATTAAGTTTTTCACATGTAAAGTACTGCTTATGTGTGCACTGCTTACACAGACCTGCACAGCTGAAAATTTCTAGTTATCTAAGAATTTCTTCTTTTTTTTTCTTTTTTTTTCCTTCCCACATTTCTCTTGATGAAACATTTCTCCTCTCTTCTTGGAATGATGGCAGCTGGACTGTGTTGTCTGTGGTATTTGAATACTCTCACAGGTGTACTAAAAAGTGCTTTGCAAGAGAAAGCAAGCATCAAGATAGTGATTGTGCTGAAACTCTTAATTAATAAAAGATCAAAAGACATTCCTTAGTTATCTTTCCAGCCTAAAATAAAAGAATTTAGAACTTAGGATTCTAAAAGACTTTGTCTTTCAAAAATATTTTCTATACAAAATACTATGCTAAAGATGTAACACCGAATCAGACAAAATTTTAATTGCTGGTAACTTTTTACATTTAAATTGGATTTACACAGAAAGAAGCACAAATGCAAATACCGAAATTTAGATCCTGACCATTATAACTAATACTATACTTAATTCATACAAAACATTTTAACAAAAACAGCAAACTGATAAGTTTCGACAGCTCTAGAAAAAAGATGGACTTCTCTTCTGGACAATTATCATATAATTATTCACAGTTATCATATAACCAAAATCAATAAAGAAAAAGGGAGGATACAGAAGAAATGCAAGATCTTCAGTGTGTTGACTTCATGTATCCCAAAAGGTTTCAGAAACACTTATCTCCATTCTGCTCCTTGATAAATGAAACTTGAGATCTTGTAAACTGAAGCAAAGCAAGAAAGCTTAAAAGCTGTGAACTGTTTCTTCACTAAGTCGCCTTGGAATAATGAAAGGTTGAGACCAGTGATCATCTGTCTCCATAATTTCACTCACAATTGGCAAACACAATTTAGAAACTGCCAGGAAGTGAAATTGATCTCACTCCTCAGGAAAGGAGTATCTATCTCTTAAGATTTCTTTACTTTGTGGTAACAACAAAGAAATTTGGCCCTATTTGTAGCTGTTCCTATGAAGCAATTTGCACGGCAATCTGTTTTTAAGTGATTTTCATCTAAGCTAAGCCAAAGTTTAATAATATGGAACGTAGCTATAAGAAATGTCACAAAAATAAATACAATTACCTTTGAGAGTAGAATTGTGAAAAGCTTGTGAGGATAAATACAGCACAGTTGTGACGACAATGATTGTTTGGTTATCAATTTTTATCATTGAATGACAGTTTTTGCCACCAAAAAAAAAAAAAAAAAAGTTAAGTTTGAATCAGGGACAATAATTATGCATTCTAATGAAAAAAAAAAGCAACTTAGAAAAAGCACTGTTTATTTTTAAGTAAAATGCTTGAAAATAAAATTCTTAACTATATGCTTTGTTTTCCTATTGATAAGTAAGGAGTTTTACATTAATGCACATTAAATGAAAGGGAAAAAAAAACATAAAAATGTAGTTCTGTGTATGCACTACTGGAAAAGCTAGTGATATTAATTTAACTTAGGGTTATCCATCACTTGCTGTTATAGCACCTCATTGTCAGCTGTTTATCACTTCAAAGCATTTATTCAAACCAAACAGGCTAAAATTTTCAGGATGTGATATCTGCTTAAAGCATAAATCATGGTGGAAAATTTTAGCTGAAATTTTCAGTCATAGTTCCAGGATAAAAGTTTATTTTAGGAAATGAAAAGGCTGGAGAAGTTATGGATAGCAGAAAAATTGAGGCAGGCCCCATTAGGTACAGCTCTGCCCCAAAACCTGTCTAAAAATTGGAAACAGCAAGGTTGCCTTGGAAATGAGAAGCAGGAAAAAAAAAAAAAGAAAAGTGCTAACTAGAAGCTGTGCTAAATAGAAGCTGACTACAGTCAAAAGCTAGATGTCTAATTCTGAGTTATTAACCCTAAGTTTCTTTCAGAAGAAAGGCACCTCCAAAGCATGATTTGTCTAGCCTGTCTCAGACTGATATGATTCATCCTCTAGATAACCTTTCATATGTATAAAGTGTGAGAGATTAATTTTACCTATGCCCATGCTGTGCTATAAATTCACATTTTAACTTATTAATGCCAACATTCATGTTCAGTCACATATTACTATATTCCTTCTCATTGCTCTTGTCCATTATTATATTACTGTGTTGCTGCTCATGTTGCTATTTTAAAGGCCAGAATTTTAATGTGTGGTTATGAATTTTGCAGATCTAAATAAATTATCTGTCATTTAAATTACACAAGATAAAATTATGTATTCTGTTTTTTTATCCTTTAATAGAAAAATCCATCAAAATCAATAAACAGAAAACATGTGAATTAGAGATTACAAATGCAATACTAAGAAGTTAGAGAACACTGCAAAAAGATATCTGTATAAAATTGTGGTTGACGGATATCTGACTTTCCCTTGATACCGATTTTTCTGCTCCAGAATTTGACTTACTGTGCTAAAGAACAACTTGGAGATTTTCTTTGAGATTTTGCAAGTAGGCTATTTCATTAAGTCATTGCACTAACCAACTTTTCCGATGTTGATTTATGCACAAATTCAGCATGTTCCTGAAACCACTGTGATTTGTCCAAGTGAATCAAATTTAATGTGTGACATATGCTGGTTTCCATATGTGTAGAAAGTTCATCACAACAATCTTATTAATAAAATGTAAATATGTGGAACTTTATACACACACAAATTATTTCTGACATCCTATATCAGATTCAGTTCCACATACTTAAATTTAGGAGCAGAATATAGTTGTTCTTAGATATTTGGTGGCCATAACTCCAGAGGGCTATGCGGCCATTCAGAGGGACCCAAACAGATTGGATTTGAGCAGAGAGGAATCTTATGAGGTTCACCAAGGACAAGTGCAATGTCCTGCATCTGGTCATAAATAACCTCAGGCTCAATTTAGGTTAGGGACCTAATTAATTAGACCTGCTGGAAAGTAACTCTGTGGAGAGGGATTTTGGAGTCCTGGTTGATAACAAATTAACCATGAGCCATCAACGTCCCTTTGTGGACAAGAAGTCCAGTGGGATCTTGGCCTGCATCAGGAGGAGTGTTGCCTCCATGTCAAGGAAGGTGACCCTTCCTTGGGTCTGCCCTCTACTCAGCTGCCCCTCTACTGCCCCTCTACTCAGGCTGCCCCTCTACTCAGCTCTGGTGAGGCCATGTGCAGTTCTGGGCTTCTCAGTACAAGAGGGACTTGGAACTTCTAGAGAGGGTCCAGTGTAGGGCCACAAAGATGATTAAGGGACTGGAGTATCTATCATTTGATTAATTGATATAATTGAACAAAGTCAAAGGAAACTGTAAACTGGATGTACAGAGAAACATCAGCCATAATCTTCTCAATCTCCCTTGTAAATTGATTAGAGAGAAAAAGCTATGTTAAATATTAAATGCTCAAGACATTTTTCTCCATAGGTGCCTGATGAATGTTTCCTAAAGGGTACCTGTTACTTGTCTTTTCCAAGAATGTCACTAATTAATAGGCCAGCAATGGAACAAACAGCATAATTCAAGGTATAGGTTCAGTCATCTTACAGAGACAAATCACTGTGTGGCCTTGAAAAAATGTATTTTAATTTGAATTATTGCAATAATTACTAGTAAATGACATTGGAAAACCAAAGATCACACTATCACCAAAGGTAGGATCACTTCACATCATTTTTGGCATTTAAACTAGCTATGTAGCTTATTAGCCCTACTATGAAAGGCTAGAAATAGCTATCTCTGGAAGATTTTTTTTTTCTCTCATTCCAGGAAATATACCTTGATTAAGGTACTGAATCACTGTCTTGAAGATATTTTTCTCCCTCCACTTATTATAGATGGATAAGTGACTATGATATATAAAGAAAGTTTCAGCTGTACACACTTTTAGAGGTGCAAATTATTTGAGATGCCACCTATAAATGGTGCTTATCTATGCTAATTAGGTACCTATAAATCCATCACCCAAGTTTAACCTGTGTTGTTTTGTATATTTGACATCCAAAAGCATATTTCAGATATCCCATTGCAAATAAGTTGTACTAGATTGACCACCAGTACAGAGCTGGGACTTAGACAACTAGCTTTCAGGTAGGCATATATTCATAGGTGGCATTTCAAACAGATTCCCCCTTCAGCCATCAGCCAGGCAAGTTTATTCTGGTGAGCAAATCTAACAAGTGCCACAACCCAGACCCAAATTCTGTCTATCTAGCTAAGCTTTGAAACAGTTGTTTTTTTAAAAAAACAACTCCTATTTCCTGAGTGAAGAGTGATCTCATTTTAAGCTTCGTTTTAAGCTCAAAAATTATTTTGCATTGCTATTACCCAAAATTGCTAAGGGAAAAGAAAAAGGGAAAAGAAAAAGGGAAAAGAAAAAGGGAAAAGAAAAAGGGAAAAGAAAAAGGGAAAAGAAAAAGGGAAAAGAAAAAGGGAAAAGAAAAAGGGAAAAGAAAAAGGGAAAAGAAAAAGGGAAAAGAAAAAGGGAAAAGAAAAAGGGAAAAGAAAAAGGGAAAAGAAAAAGGGAAAAGAAAAAGGGAAAAGAAAAAGGGAAAAGAAAAAGGGAAAAGAAAAAGGGAAAAGAAAAAGGGAAAAGAAAAAGGGAAAAGAAAAAGGGAAAAGAAAAAGGGAAAAGAAAAAGGGAAAAGAAAAAGGGAAAAGAAAAAGGGAAAAGAAAAAGGGAAAAGAAAAAGGGAAAAGAAAAAGGGAAAAGAAAAAGGGAAAAGAAAAAGGGAAAAGAAAAAGGGAAAAGAAAAAGGGAAAAGAAAAAGGGAAAAGAAAAAGGGAAAAGAAAAAGGGAAAAGAAAAAGGGAAAAGAAAAAGGGAAAAGAAAAAGGGAAAAGAAAAAGGGAAAAGAAAAAGGGAAAAGAAAAAGGGAAAAGAAAAAGGGAAAAGAAAAAGGGAAAAGAAAAAGGGAAAAGAAAAAGGGAAAAGAAAAAGGGAAAAGAAAAAGGGAAAAGAAAAAGGGAAAAGAAAAAGGGAAAAGAAAAAGGGAAAAGAAAAAGGGAAAAGAAAAAGGGAAAAGAAAAAGGGAAAAGAAAAAGGGAAAAGAAAAAGGGAAAAGAAAAAGGGAAAAGAAAAAGGGAAAAGAAAAAGGGAAAAGAAAAAGGGAAAAGAAAAAGGGAAAAGAAAAAGGGAAAAGAAAAAGGGAAAAGAAAAAGGGAAAAGAAAAAGGGAAAAGAAAAAGGGAAAAGAAAAAGGGAAAAGAAAAAGGGAAAAGAAAAAGGGAAAAGAAAAAGGGAAAAGAAAAAGGGAAAAGAAAAAGGGAAAAGAAAAAGGGAAAAGAAAAAGGGAAAAGAAAAAGGGAAAAGAAAAAGGGAAAAGAAAAAGGGAAAAGAAAAAGGGAAAAGAAAAAGGGAAAAGAAAAAGGGAAAAGAAAAAGGGAAAAGAAAAAGGGAAAAGAAAAAGGGAAAAGAAAAAGGGAAAAGAAAAAGGGAAAAGAAAAAGGGAAAAGAAAAAGGGAAAAGAAAAAGGGAAAAGAAAAAGGGAAAAGAAAAAGGGAAAAGAAAAAGGGAAAAGAAAAAGGGAAAAGAAAAAGGGAAAAGAAAAAGGGAAAAGAAAAAGGGAAAAGAAAAAGGGAAAAGAAAAAGGGAAAAGAAAAAGGGAAAAGAAAAAGGGAAAAGAAAAAGGGAAAAGAAAAAGGGAAAAGAAAAAGGGAAAAGAAAAAGGGAAAAGAAAAAGGGAAAAGAAAAAGGGAAAAGAAAAAGGGAAAAGAAAAAGGGAAAAGAAAAAGGGAAAAGAAAAAGGGAAAAGAAAAAGGGAAAAGAAAAAGGGAAAAGAAAAAGGGAAAAGAAAAAGGGAAAAGAAAAAGGGAAAAGAAAAAGGGAAAAGAAAAAGGGAAAAGAAAAAGGGAAAAGAAAAAGGGAAAAGAAAAAGGGAAAAGAAAAAGGGAAAAGAAAAAGGGAAAAGAAAAAGGGAAAAGAAAAAGGGAAAAGAAAAAGGGAAAAGAAAAAGGGAAAAGAAAAAGGGAAAAGAAAAAGGGAAAAGAAAAAGGGAAAAGAAAAAGGGAAAAGAAAAAGGGAAAAGAAAAAGGGAAAAGAAAAAGGGAAAAGAAAAAGGGAAAAGAAAAAGGGAAAAGAAAAAGGGAAAAGAAAAAGGGAAAAGAAAAATAATGAGCCCTTGCTAATCATATGTATGTCTATATTAGATCTACCTACTTCCTCTGGCTAGTTATTTTCCTGCAGATTTACCCATGGATATATAAACTTGTAAAATTGCAAAGAAATATATATAATATTAAAAGGAATGAATTTGTGTAGGGTTCCTAATTTTAATATGTCATAACAACCAATAACCAAATAGAAAAACACTGAAGCAAAAGCAATTAAATAAAAACATCTCAATTTCAAGCATTAATTTTTACCCCTTTCAATCAGTAAATGAAATATCAGTCATTGTGTCTTTTGTTATTGCCTCCTGACTCCATCTTCAGTCTCATAACTTTTTTCCTCCATCCTTCAGATATGTCCTTGTTTGCAAGTTTGCTGCCTTTATCTTAAAAATGCTCTACTTGGTACATAAACATTTTCCATAGTGCCAACAGAGAATACTCAGACTAAAATAAAATAAAATAGAAAGGAGTATATCTAATTTTTAACTACGCATTCCTTATAAAACTGATAAAAATAATTTTTCAGTAGATGATCTATATAGTTAACACCTACTGCTGTTCCTCAAAGTCTGTACTTTGGCTTGTTCAATAGTGTCCCTTACAATGTCTCCTACAGTGTGCCTGCTCTGATCTCACACGGCAAAAGAAGGAGAAAAAAAAAGATAAAAGAATCCTTCCAATTTTAGTTATGATCCTTTTTATTTCTCCTTGCATTTTTTGATGACTCCTAGTATCTCTGGATATGAAACTTTAGTAACTCGATATTTTGGCCAACTGAGATAGAATGGCCAGCAGAAAAAGAATGAATAACTCTTTTTGTTGTTGTTGTTGTTTTTCTTTGATAGCAGTTAGTGGATATTCCTAGCCATCTTCAACATCTAAATAAAAAGATGTGAGATGAGGACACATTTAAAGGTAAACCACAACAAAGAGAACAATGAAGGCAGTAATATTGTACCTGCTGATATAATCAAGTGGAGTAAAAGAAATCAGTCAGCATTGAGCAGTAATCATGGAAATGTTATGACATGATAAAAAAGCAATAAAGACAATGCTGTTAAAAGAAAAATAAAAGTAGAAAGAAGCACAACAAATATTTATGTTGACAAGTCAACAGCTTGATTTTGAAGAGAAATGAAATGTAAGTTTTATTATTGTATGGCTCACTAAATCAAAGGAAAATCAGACACGATCTATTAGCATAAGTGGTAGGGAGTATGAATTCAAAGATGTCTAAAGCTTTGCAGATGTTGAGATAATTACCAGAGAGAACAACAACTCACAAATTAGCTCATGAAGCTCATTGCTAATGTAGAGTTTTCACAGATTAAGATTACATAGCACCTGTTCATTCAACTTCATGTTTAGAAGTTCTGAGGGAACTGATATTTCCTTGATTAATTTTAGCTATGTAAAAAATGCAAAATAAAGTACTACTACTACTATTAAACAACTAGATGTGTTTTTAATTAACAAAAGGTCTAGTTGTAAGAGACCACACTGAAAAATATAATATTACTGAAAAGCATACTTTTCCTCAGGGTATTTGTATTGCAGATGATAAAACATATCCTTAACTGAGTGCTGTTGCTTAATTCTATTTATTCAAGTTCACATTTTCTTTCCATCAGATATTTTACATAATGATATTGTAAAATTTAACATCGACTCATTTATAACAATAACCTAAGTTAATTTCCTCAGTCAATTTCTCAATTACTATTTTCATTTAATTTATTAGCCTATGTCATTTCATTGAAAGGAAAGATAAGTCTTATTGCAATGTTATGCAAAATTGAATATGCTATGAGTACCTACATTTTATAAAAATATCTTAACATCAATTTTACAATTTTACAATTGTGCTGCCATTGTAGAAATTAATTGTAATTGCTAATCTGTACTGTATACGACTTACAATTTAATTTAGTATTATGGGAGATATCAGATATTTGTCATAAAAATATTTTCTAGTAGTAACCATTTCTGCCTCTCATCTTTTTTCTTTGAAGATAATTTTTTATTTCATAGTACAAGTTAGAACCTCAAAATTTTAACCAATTTTAAGGGTTTCCTTTTAAAAACCACAAATCTGCAGAATATGCTAGAGTATACTTTTTCTGACAACCAAATATGCTATAATTGCTTTGGCATATCTTTTCATACAGAGTTAATGTTATAGTGTGGTTAACAATTACCCAAATAAAGAACACTTTATTAAGCTGTTCTGTAAAATTTGCCAGTCCTCTGGTAATAAAAATAATTGTCCAGATCTCTGATCAGTTGGAATGCACAAAGAATAGCAATTCTACAACAGTATCCTTGACATCATGCAGAATTTCCATTTAAATTTTATATGGTTAAATTGGGATGCTAAGACTTACAATAAATAACATTAAAAATCTTAAATTTTATATCTATTTAAATAATTATCTTCACTAATGTCAGTCATACATATTTTGGAGGTTCAAACACATGAATCACATTGTCTTCTGATAATGCCAAGGTATCTTCTGATAATGACAATTTCTACAAATACTGTAAAATTATGTGAATCTCTATTTCCCTAATGAAACATGGATATTAAAAAGAGGCTATATTACTTTGAAAACACCTAAAACACATGAGCTACCACATAATGTAGTTTATATATTCTAAGCACATGGTCTTATACTTTAGGCATTCAACTCAGGAATTGCAACACTAAAAGCGATGTCTGTTACAATCAGGCTTTCCAGACTAAATTGGATACTTTGACTGCAGTATAGTAGAAGGAAAGACACAAGTGTGTCTAAAAACACTCCTTGAAAGACTATAAAGTGAGTAGAGATTTTTGAATCAATCTGTTCCTACCTGAATGTTGTAAAAAACAGAATAGAGAACCAATCTCCTCATTTTTTTTTTCTACTTAGGTATTTTCTACTTGCTCTGTGATTGGTGCATTATTGAAATATCTCACATTCTACTTGATTTTAACAGGAAGAGAGGGACAGCTCACTTCCTCACATTGTTTTGACATTATAAAAAAGCTTAGGCAGAACCTTCAAATATTCTATGTGAGATTTATATTAGCTGTGGCTGGCTTGGATCTTCCCAGGGTAAAGAGACAAATCTTAGGTGGTTTTTGTTCAATGACACAATAGGTGCCTGTCTTCCCAGAGAGCCGGGATACCAAAGCTGTCCAGGAGTCAGCTCAATGGTCCATTTATCCTAATATTTTCTTCCCAACAGTTGCAAAATGGTTATTTGTAGAGAGTGTATGCCAGTCTGGCCATGTTCTGGGTCCATTCCTTCGTACACCCTCATGGCCACAGTCATTGATTGGTTAGAGAGCATGACTTGTTTTCTCCATTTGTTTTTGAAACCTGGTGTGCATTCATTTTTCTCATATCTTTTGAACCTAGTGATAATATCTGCTTCCAGACCCATCTGTTGCAATTAACTGCAGAAATTTACAACTTCTTTCCAAATATCTGTACTTATCTCCTATTGGTTTCCAAGACATCCTCTGGTTGTAGATTTGTGAGGTTTGGTGAATAGGAGTTTTGCATTCACCTTATTCACTGACTTCAGGAGATAATAAATCCTGACTGTTGTTCCCCCATACCTTCTGCTCTCTAAAATAACCAGTTCCATCTATCAAAACTTGCTGTTGAGATGACAGTTCTATGAGCAGAGCTCATAGATCGGTCCATCTGATAGTTTCTATTCAGAATAGAACAATATTGGATATGGGTATCCAAAACAATAATATTAGCAGTGTTCTAACTGGAAAGCACAAAATCTTAACTTTGTGGAACCAGAAGACTTTCAGCTTACTTAATGGAGGGAATGATCTTACTTAAGGAGGGAATGATCTCTTACAAGAGAAAGAAATACCTTACCATCCTGAGATACTCTTACTGTGATTGTCGATTCAGAAACAGGAAAAGAAAAAAATGGAGATGTTCTAACCTCATAGCCTTCTATGATGAAATGACCAGCTGGATAGACGAGGGGAGAGCGGTGGATGTCGTCTATCTCGACTTCACCAAGGCTTTTGACGCCGTCCCTCACAACATCCTCCTGGGCAAGCTCCGGAAGTGTGGGATAGATGAGTGGACAGTGAGGTGGATTAGGAACTGGCTGGATGGCAGAGCCCAGAGAGTCGTGATCAGCGGTGCAGAGTCTAGTTGGAGGCCTGTAACTAGCGGGGTCCCCCAGGGGTCAGTCCTTGGTCCAGTCCTGTTCAATTTATTCATCAATGACCTGGATGAAGGCACAGAGTGCTCCCTCAGCAAGTTTGCTGATGATACCAAACTGGGAGGAGTAGCCGATACCCCAGAGGGCTGCGCTGCCATCCAGAGGGACCTGGACAGACTGGAAAATTGGGTGGTGAAAAACCTCATGCAATTCAACAGGGCCAAGTGCAAGGTCCTGCACCTGGGGAGGAATAACCCCAGGCACCAGTACAGGCTGGGGACCGACCTTCTGGAGAGCAGCTCTGCAGAGAAAGACCTGGGTGTCATGGTGGATGATAAGTTGACCATGAGGCAGCAGTGTGCCCTCGTGGCCAAGAAGGCCAATGGGATCCTGGGCTGCATTAAGAAGAGCGTCTCCAGCAGGTCGAGGGAGGTGATCCTGCCCCTCTACTCAGCCCTGGTGAGGCCGCATCTGGAGTATTGTGTCCAGTTCTGGGCTCCACAGTACAAGAGGGATGTGGAGCTGCTGGAGAGAGTCCAGCGCAGGGCTACAAGGATGATCAGGGGCCTGGAACATCTGTCCTATGAGGAGAGGCTGAGGGAGCTGGGCCTGTTCAGCCTGGAGAAGAGAAGGCTGAGAGGGGATCTAATCAGTGTAGATAAGTACCTCAAGGGAGGGAGTGCAGAGGACGGTGATGGTCTCTTTTCAGTGGTGGCCACTGATAGGACTAGAGGAAATGGCCAGAAACTGAAACACCAAAAATTCCATAGGAACTTAAGGAAAAATTTCTTGACAGTGAGGGTGACAGAGCACTGGAACAGGCTGCCCAGAGAGGTTGTGGAGTCTCCTTCTCTGGAGATCTTCAAAACCCGCTTGGATGCAGTCCTGTGCCACGTGCTCTAGGTGACCCAGCGTATGCAGGGGGGTTGGACTAGATGATCTCTAGAGGTCCCTTCCAACCCTAAGCATTCTATGATTCTATGATCCTATGAAATGTCCTCCAGATAGAAATAAGTAAGTCTTATAACATGACAGCTAAGCACTAAAGCAATGAATATGAAATAAGCATGATATCCAGAGGGCATGCAGACTGTGTAACCATGACACAATACTATATATAACCATTAGAAAACATACATAAAATTTACCATATTGAGTTTAGTTTTGTCATAATCGTTCCGGTGCTTGTAAATGCACTGGCAGAGGAGAGCGTATATTTTTTTCTAGGTAAAAGATGTTGAAGGTCCTTGTCCTCTTAGTGACAGAATCCAGCAGATGCTGAAAACAAAATGGAGACAACACGAGTTGAAAATAGCACAAGACCTTCTGCAAAAGCTCTTGAAGGCTTCAGGAGCTAAACAGTCCCATCACAGCACAACTGACTGCCAACACTGTCCAGGAGCTGTGCGTGGAGTGAGGCTGTTGGACCCACACACAGCAACCAGGCAAGCGGAAATACTGCCCACAACTGCCCATCAAGCTCCGCTTCCCTCACAGCAGTGAGGGGAGAAAGTTCCCTACCTTGTTCTAAAGAAAACTGAAAACAGACATACCACAAGCTTGCTGTAATCCACCACAACGGGGGGATCCGGCTCCTCAGGAATTCCCACCGGACTCTCATGACGTCCGGCCAGACTCTCATGATGCATGTAAGTCTCTGGGATGAAAACATTTTCTTAAGTCATGATTTCTCTTTTTCCGGAACAGGCTATCCATCAGCTATCCCACAAGTGGCATCCAATCTTCCCCTACAGTTCCCTGTTATTTGTTCACTGAGAAATACTTGCCTTCTACTTTCTCCTCCATAAAAAATAGGAACCAAGATCAAAAAGCAGTGGGAGTGAAAAGCCCAGGGTTGAGAGGAGAAAAAAGCAATAGTCAAAAGTTGCCATTACAGCAGTGCCTACTTAAGGAAGTTGAATCTTAAGAAAACCCATCTCCCATTTGAAGCGAGCATTAGGATGTGAGTCATCTCTGCCACATGGTGACTAAGTCTACACAGGCCAAGTTACAGCTCCTTATCCCAAGCTGCTCCTTATCAGAAAGATGCATGTGCCATAAAAGAAAGCAAATGATTGTTGGTTTGCCAGGAGATAGAATTACAAAACTGATTTCAGAATCAGAAGAGCAGCAGCTTAAGAAAAATGACTTTGGTGGCATAATGAGAGGAACAGAATCTTAATGGAAGCAACACAGTGCAGTGATTTATAAAAAAATAATAGAATGAAATTAAAGGAGGTTAATGTAAACCCCTCAACAACAAAATTGAGCTAACTGGTCTGCTGGACCTTTCGCTCACCTTCTGAATCATCCTCGTGGAAACTTGCTGTATTTTGGGAATCCAAAGTCTCATTTCAATTTCTTAGCCCTGAATTGGGAGAAAACTGGGCTCTTTTCTTTTCAGAGCCAGATTTAGTCGCAGAGGAAAAATCTCTTGTTTTCTGTCTCATGTTTATTTTCATAGACATTTGTTTGTCACCGTGGAAGACTATTGTGGCTTTCTTCCACACGAGAACCTCCTATGAACTCACCTTCAGTCTGGTGCATGCTGGAAACACCGTTTTCCAGGAACTCTTCTCCCTCACTGTCTACTTCCTCTTGGTCTTCTCCACTTCTATTCACTTTACTCCACTGCAAAATCTTTCTCCTCTTTGTTTCACCACTGGAAGTGCAATTGTTCCTTTTGCGTTTTCTTTTGGAGGGAAATGCAATAAGATATTAGAAAAAAACAACCCAAAATATAAGCAAAGCAGCTCCTCCTTTAAAATCTGCTCTTCTTATCTTCCTCGTATGTCAAGTAAAACACTCAAAGTACTGAAAGTACTGACAAATCTCACTACACATGTAGGTCTAAAGAATAGGTTGCAAGTTCATGTGGTCCATTTGCTGTTAGATTTTTAAATTTATTCAAGACTTTAAACTAGATTTGAAGCTTTTAAGCCCAGAAAATTCCTACTTTAGCCTTGCTTTGCAGTCCTATTGTCTGCTTATTGGGTAAAGTTGCTTACTGTCTCATTACATGAACTAATAGAGATGAATAGCAAAAAAGCCTTTGGAGAAAAGCTCTTCTTCAAATCTCTTATAAAACCAGTAAAGATCAAAAGCAGAGTGAATGCTGGGAAGAGTTAAAAAGAGACCATTTCAAGAAAGTAACTGAAGGATAAAGAAAATTCTCAGTAAAGTTTTATGATTCAGATAACCTGTTTAAAGCAGTCTTTGTCCTTATGCCTTCCACAAAGGAAAACAAAAAAACCCACCCTTCTTTCTATTTACAGAATATTGCACAAAACAGACGGGTGAAATCCTTGGCAAAGTTTCCACCGGCAGAAACCTTGTCACAAGAAGCTTGCCATTAGGCAGTGCTGTAGGGCAGGCTCCAGGCATCACTGGCATCTCTATTCTTTCGTTACACTTGTTATCTTGTTTATTACATCCAGAAACAGAGGGCTGCTGTGGCATCACCTCGTAGCGAGATGGCACATCCTGTGAAGAGCTGCAGCCTTGCAATGAAGAACAGACAGCAAAAAAGTTGGTCTCATATTTCTACTTACAAATACTGAGGCAAGTCTTCAAATCCCGAGGGTTGGAATACATACCTCTTTTCTCACGAGACTCTCTAATTTCTTCACAAAGTTGTTCCAAGTCTTTATCCATTTCTTCCTTCACTATGGCATGGGCAGCATCTCTCAGAGCACAAGCTTTGTCTCTAATGAGACGATCTGAAAGTTGACAGTCAGAACTGAGTGTTTGCCACTAGCTAAGTGAAATCCTTCATTTGGATCACATGGAAAAGATGAACTCTTTTCCCAAAGAGGTTTTGCAAGCTATTTCAGTGAATAGTTTTGGCAGAAGAACATAAAAGTTAATAATCAAGGCAGAGGCACTACATCTTCATTAGCACCTATTGCACATAATTTCATCTCTAAATAATTTAACACTACACCAGTTTTTAAAGTGGCAAGAAATGCTCTCTGTGGATGTTTCAAGTGAGCTAATCCCAAGGCCATTGTAAAGAGACAACTCTTCTCAATCTATGCATTTTAAATGTTGTCTAAATGAGGGATAAAGAGCTATCCTCACCTCCAGCTTCTCTATCTGGCTTGTATTCTAAGGCACTGCTACAGATTAGATCAAGATCTTTCAGAAAAATCTCCTGCAGTTATACATTGGTGCAAGTCAATTTTAGAGAGAATTGTTGAAAGGTCCATTGGCTGTTTAATAACTGTGATCAGGCTCCTACAAATTAAATAGATGGGTTCAGAGGTTGTATTAGACTTACACAGTATCTACCCACTTTATTTTAATAAATTCAAATTAATGACTTCTTAAAAACCCGGAATATTTGTGACATTATGAGCAGATAGTGGAATTAACCACTTAGCTGCTTGAAAAAGGAAGGGCTCTTTCAAAGGGCTTTGAAGAGACACACTGGAAGGGAGAAGAAAAGCAGCAGGAAGCTGGGGAGTGTGTGTGGGACAGCGAAGGGAACAGACATGCAGAGCAGGATTTGCTTCCTTCAGCTTCAGAACATCGCAGTAAATACACTGGATTGAGCCACCCGAGCCAGGCTCTGCTCTGGGCAGCAGGAAATCCGCTGCCGGAATTGCCCTTTGGAAGCAGCTGCTCTAGGCATCTCCCTTAGGAGGAGATATCTGGAGCAGAGCTAATTATGTCCTTACTGGGAGCGTGAGAGAAGCCTCAAGGCTAGTTTAGGTGAGGAGACCTCTATTTGTTTAGACTATTCACATGTCAAGAGGCTGGAAGGGAAAGACGAGGGATGCCCAGAGGAACAGGGCCCTTGCTGATACACAGCTGTATTAAAATTGCAACTAACTCTGAAGTATAAGTCTGTTAAGATGGGAGCTCAGTCAGTAAATTAAATGAGTAAAAGAGGGACTTGGAAGTTTTGGGGGAAGATGAAACCACATGTCATTTATGGCTGATCCTGTACTGGGGAGCCAGAGACAAAATGGCAGGCGGAATCTTGAATTATTTTTCAAACATCTGCTGTTCTCCTGTTCCCAGAGGAACCACTGACAGCCAACAAACACGTATCAATACCTTTAGGCTTTATTCAAACAGCCCCAAAGAAATCTGGCTGTTTATTTCAGAGTTGTAGCATACCTGCATATCAAAGTCTTTCCCCAGGCAAACTCTGGTGGTAGCTGCTCTGACTTTCTAGGAGGAAACCAGGGCTTTCAGTGACTACTCAAAAAAAGGACATTGAAGAGCCTCAGGGAGTCAGCAAAATAAAATACAAAACACTTTTTGCTCCTCAAAAAGAAATCCTTCTAGTGCAGTGCTAAAGATAAGCCTTTCGCTAGAGCACACCAACACTGGGCAGTTAAAAATACACCCAGACAGTACAGTATTACAGACCCAGAGCAGTTTACCTCATCTGCATCAACAGGGTTTTTGAAGGCCTTGAAACGTCCGTCAGTAGCAAGTCTGAGAGTAACATCCCTTAAGAAAACGCTAAGTGCACCAAGGGCCTCCTCCTCCTGCTCCTCTGCCCCTTGCGTTTCTCCCTGTGGTGGTTCCCGAGGTTCAGGCGGCGGCGCCACCGGCAGCACTTCCAGGGCCTGCCGAGCTTAAGGGAACCAGAAAAGTTTATTCCATCCGCAGCACTCAAATAGGAGCACACACAGAGTTACTGATAGGAAACCCACTACCAAAACAAATACTGTAAGGCTGTTAACATACAGTTAGCAAATTTTTATCTATAGAATAGGCTCACCTGCTTTCTTTCTAGATGCAGGAGGTTTAGCAGCTTGACTTAAAATTAAGTCCTCAAAAAAGTTGCTTCTCTCTTCTTTAGTAGGCAACGGGATATTGAAAACTTCTCCATAATCTTCAATAAACAACTCCTGTATCTATGGCATGAGAAGGAAAGACATTTCAGGCACAAGATCACTACACCGAAAAGAGGATTTTTTAAATTAAGCTTAATAATGATCTGAATAATAATATTAAAATAAATGTTATCTTCCTGGTGATCAAAGGCTAGATTTCTTTAGGTCAGGATGGCAAATAAAATACCTTCTTTGAGGAAAAGCTCTAGAATTTAAGCTCAGGGAATGGACGAGCACACGATGCACTGACAGAGTGACGACATCCCCCACCTTTGAGGTTTCCTGCTGAAGTGGAAGCAAGTCCCTTGACTCACAAAACAACCGAGACAAACGTTCTCAGCGCTGCTTTGTGTCTAAGCAAATCTACAGGATTCAGAAGGGTGCCCTCGTAATAAAAGGATCCATTTGCTTGAGGGAGGACAGTATTCGTATACTTAAAGGATTCATAAAATGAAACTGAATAGAAGAATTGGGAAAAGTGTTGACAGAAATACCTCATCTTGGAGATCCATGTACGATACGTTTGCTGCTGCAAGCACCAAATCCGGAGCAAATGCTGGAATGTTCTCTAATAACGTTGTAAAGGTAGTTTCCAACGTAATGCCAGCCGTTTCCCATCACACATTGATCCGTGGAATATAAATTATACTTGGTGCTGTCCTCTGAGCTTCTCAGATAAACTAGTAAAATGAAAGCTGTGATGAGAGCAATGAACCAGGGAGCACAGGCTGCTCATAAATAACTACACATCAAACTGGCCTAATAAAATAGAAGTGCATAAAGGCAACATACCAATAAACAAACAAACAAACAAAAAAAAACCTCACCATGCAAAACTTATTAATAGTAGAGTAAAATTTCTGATTTGACTCAAAAATTGATAGAGCTACACAGACAGAGATCCAGATTGCTGCCTGATTGCAAGACTGCTTACATGTAAGTTAACTTCTAAAGAGCCGCACGACTCAATAGAACATCTGTGCTTACGTGTCCGTCTCTCATCAAAGGTCAAAATGTTATAATATAGTAGCAAAGTACAGTAAAAGCAGACCACCTCCATTAACAATTTCACTTACCTCACTTGAGCAGTTTACAGACAGACAGTGAATCTCATGAGATTAAAGAAAGAAGGAAAAAAAAAATACCTGTGCACCTATTTCCTCTGGTGATGAGGCACTAGCAAACAGAACTGGCAGGTCCAGGGTATAAACTGGAAACTTTTCCAGGGCGTGTATGACTGCGGGCGCCAAGTGGGAGCTTTGCCCACGGTCTGGCTCTCCAGAGAGCAAGAGCCTTGGCCTGTGACACGTTGCCTGGTGAGAAGCATTTCTGGAACAAAATTAGAAAATAGCAAGTTTAAAACACATAGTGATGAATAAAGACATCAGTGTTAATTTGCTCTGTCTCTAGTTTCTCTTGAGAGAAGACACAAGCAGCATAATCTCTTTCCAAAGACACAGCAAGCTGAAGATTCTGAACCTAAAAGGGGACAGGCATTTACCTCTTGAAGTCAAGGAAGTTTTTCTTCTTTCGACAAGTCTTTTCAGGAAAAGTCTCCTCATCTTCAAAGGCTGAAAGTGACTCCTCATCACTCCAGATGAAATGGCTTTGTAAAGTAGCGTTCATATCATCTGGAAGACAAGAAGGGTTTTTTTTTTTTTAACTTGTCTGGATAGTCTGCATGTCTCACTCTAATACAGCTTCCAAAGCAGCCCCAAAAGCCACTTATCTTCTCTTTCTCCCTTGGATGGGCTCACACTAAATGCTATTTTTGAAGACTTGATCCTACCACAGGTCTAAAGAGATTGCACAAGGCTCTACAAAGCTCACCTAAGTCTTATGTTTTGCAAAAGTTTTATTTCTTTATTGGCAAAAAGTCCCTTTTTTTGCCCTAAGAACAAAGAAATGTGATTATCAGCAACAACAACTGCACTTGCTAGACACCCACACAACCCACCAGGCCATGTGTGTCTGGAATCTGTGTCCCACAGTAAAAGTATGGGAATTAAGTGAATGTGATGGCCACCAACTGGCGTTTGTCTCAAGACTCCTAAGCCAGGGTATGTAGATCAACACATCTTCTGCACAAAGATCCTCCAGGATCACTCAGGGAGGAGAAGGTAGAAGCGGAGAACAGAGAGGGGAAGCAATTATGGATCACTTAGCATCTCTGCTTGCATTTATTGTGGCTTTCTGCCTGCTCTACCAATAAAAATGAACCTAGCAACTCTCCAGGTAGAAAAGCCAGCAGGATGTTGCCAGGAAATCTGATGCATGTGATCTCACACATCGCACAGTGTGATCCACAAATGCTTCAATTCCTATGAGGTGAAATGATGATAGCTAAAACAACAAGTAGTTTTAACCAGCTGTACATGTTATGGTCCTGCCTTGCTGCTGGTCCTTCTTTAGGGCAAGTTCTGCGTGGGGAAATACTCTCTGCAGGACTTGTAAAGTTCTCTGATAAGTCTTATTAAGCAGTGGTTTAAAAATGGGTGATAATGCTTGTCCGGGCAAAGCCGCAGACCTCTGTGAAACTGGTACAATTCTTTCCATAGCCATGAAAAAATCTTTTGCTGTTATTTTAATTGAAGAGACATCAAGCTGCAGTTTCTCAGGGCTTCTGTATATCTGAGGGTAGCGGTGCCGCAAAGCACGGAGGGCAGCTTCAGCACATGCGGACTTGATATCAGCACCACAGTATCCTAATAAAACAGAACATCAAATGGAGCATTATGTCAGGCTGTGGCAACACAGGAAGGTCAAGGTGCCAAAGTGCAACACGCGAAGACTTTGCATGCAGGTTAAAACAGTCTAATAGGAAATGTGAAAAGTGTTGCTGCACTCCAGAGGTTTTGTTAGCCACCCTGCACGCTTACAAACCAGCCAGACTTTTCTCCTGAACCTTCTAAGCAAAACTTTTCTCCCGAGGAAGTTGCCCCAAAAGCCACTCGCTGTTTGGAGAGACAGAAAGTAAAGCAGTAAGTGGATGGAAGTGTCTCACTCTGACGGCTTTGAGGACACGCAGCTGGCTCCCTGGCTAGTTGTGCAGCGAGGTGCAAGAGCCTGGTTCCCCCCTGCCGTGCGCCACGAGCTGAAACTCCTGCAGACTCAGTCACATGCAGGAACTCGCTTCATTTTTGAACTTACCAGCAGCTTTTTCAGCCAGCTCATCAAGGAACGTGTCACATGGTTTAGGGGTCCAGTTTCGTGTGTGAAGCTTGAAAATCTCTTTTCTAGCCTAGAAACAAAGTGCTTGCATTATAGTTTGTCTTGAGTCAAAAGGCAGAGGCAGAACCCCTCACATTAAAATTCCTACAAGTTTAAAATAATCACTTGCCTTAATCTGTTAAAGTGTAAGCTTTTCAAAGCTTAATATTTCTGTTTGTTCCATTAAACTCTTTCTGCAGACCTAAGGCCAAAAGGCAAGTAAAGCTTCTATAAAAGTTAAGTTTTGACAAGTAGGAGACCTATTGATTTGGGGAAAGAAACATTAGAAAACTGCAAAGAAAAGGTTTTCCTCAAAGAAAACTTATCTCAAATGTAGCAAGATATCATGACAACAGACTCACTAGTTTGCTCTTCTGTCAGTTCATTCAAGCAAAATAGTCCTAGCACTGGTTCCAATTGCTGCAATTGCTACAAAGAGCAACTGTGATTCAAGCTAGTAGCACCGATCCAGAAACTGGATGGAAACAGGAGGCAAATGCTTATGGAAAATACACTGTTTCGTTAAATAAATAAATGCTTGGTGCATTTTTACTTGCTTCCAGTCATACTCCGCTTTATCCTTTTCCCCAGAAGTGCTAATTAAAACAAACAAACAAAAACCTAACAATAGTCAAGATATTCTGGCTAACTAGCAAAAGCCAGAAAAAAAAAAAAAAAAAAAAATCAGCTTCACATGGAATTTTCCTTTTTTTAATACTTTGGGTTGTTATATTCCCATTCTTTCATTGCTTAGAAACAGTGATTTTAGTGAAAAGCTACTTTTAAACCTACTCATTTTTATTTGGGACAATGGAGTTCCCTAGGGCTTGTCCCTCTTCTTTCGTACCGTGTCCACCCTCCGCACCAGGACGGTCTCTCGGGATATTGCTCCTGTGTGTGAGCTGCACGGGGCTGCATTCCCGCTTACCTGCTCCACGACACCGTGTTGTGACACGGCTTTGTCAGCAAGAAAGATTTGCTGGATGAGCACCAGGATTGAATACAAGTTCCTACCTCTTTATCTGGCAGTTTAAAAAGGAATTCTCGCTCAAAGCGCCCGGCTCCGCGTCGCGCAGGATCTATCCAATCCAGCCTGTTGGTGGCTCCAATGACGACGACTTCTCCTCTGGTATCCAACCCATCCATAAGGGCCAGCAGTGTTGATACAACTGAGCTAGCAGGAGAAAAAAAAAAAAAAATAGAAGCACATTATTTTGCTTCACTAGGTTAGTAAATTTTGTTAAATTATGCATTATTTTCTCTAATGATACCTGAAAAAGGACAAGCTTTTGCTCATTAAGATGCTGATGAGCGAGAGGGCTCATTTTAAGGCTCTCAAAAATAGAGAAGGTCACTTAAACGTTATGCTGATATCAAGCTTAGTGAATGCTTTTAAACTATTGCTTAAAGTCACATGAAATTTAGTGTAATTGAGCTACAAGTTTGCAGGATAATATTTCATATATAAACAGGTTTTGGTCTTCTTTCCACAAAGATAAAGCACATTATGTGTAGAAAATGATGGAAGGACGAAATTTATGGGCCTGGAATAGAACCGGGATGCAGGAATATGACGTAAGTAAAACGGTGCTACCCTGCGAGGAAACGCGTGAAACGCGCTGTGGTTGCAACATCCCTGGAGCAGATTTTTAGAGCAACAGAGATCTCTAACAACTGAGCTGACGGAGTGACGTGTTCTCCCTCTGCATCTGTTTCCCTCTGAACCTGAGCCATTATCTTGTGCAACCTCCTCTGTGGTTTTGGTGGGGAAAAAAATTGTGGTTTGAGGATTTTGGGGGTTTTGTTCGTTTGTTTTTTTAAATCTTCCCCAACACATCTCCAAGATTTCAACTCTCCAATCCAAAGTACAGAGGCACTGGGAAAGAGAACACCAGTGTTCCCATTTCAGTCTTAGAAATGGACAGAATAAATAAATAAATGTAAAAAAAAGGGCAAGTCTTCCTCCAAAAAATCTTCATCACAAAAAATTACAGTCCCAGCTCTGCCAGAGCACACTGCAACCTTACCTGCTCAAAGAGCAAACGAAGTTGGCGCTCCGACTGCCCTGCCCACTTACTGAGGCAGTCAGCACCTTTTCGCATGAAAAAGGATATTTTCTTGCCACCTTGGCTGCACTCGTTGGTAAGGGCCCAGGCAACCAGGGTCTTTCCAGTCCCTGGAGGGGCGTAGAATAAGCAGCCTCTGTAATAAAGAGAGATTCACATAGGACAAAATTATCAAAAACGCCCATTTGAAGCCCCATCCCTAAGATGATCAACCCCCTCCTCCGAACCAAAACACTTTATATCCAGAACTGCAGTAACAGCCAAATTGTGAGAACAGTCAGAGCAGGAGGAAGTTTTGTGTTTCTAAGGGATGTCACATGCCAATAAGCAAAGTTAACCAAGGGGATTAACAAACTCAGACCCCTGCTCTGCTCTGGAGAGAGCACAGTGTCCAGCAGGACACATCCAAAACGGCCCCCAGGCGCCACAAGGACCACGGCAGAAGGGAGACAAACAAGAGCCAACTTCTGGGGCTCCAAGTTTTATAACACTAGTTTGTTCTTCAATTCGGGTTGTCTAATATACTCCCTTTTTCAAGCACCATACACCAGGTCTTTGATCATGCCAAGGCCTTTGCTTACATTTTGAACCTGCACAAGCTCAAGACTTTATACATTTTAAATAAAATATTTTCACTACTAAAAAAAAAATGCCCAAATGTTTGAAGCACAAACAAATATATTGATGCCTCAGTGTAAAATCCTCCCCAAAACAGCGGAATTAGCATTTTGTAAAGCTGTGTTACCTTGGCGGCTGAATTTGGAGTTTCTCAAAGACTTTTGGGTAAAGCATTGGAAAAAGCACCATCTCTTTTAGGGCTGCAATGTGGTCGGAAAGACCACCCACCCCATCAAATAACACCTAAAGATCAATTCAACAGAATAATTTCACACATTAAAGAAAGCTGCAGCCTACAAAAGGTTCCATCAGAAACCCTGGAAAAATCCCTCTAACACAACAACTTAAATCGCTTACCACACTATCTATCTGCATTGCGCTGATGCCAGCCACAGTTGCACTCATGTTCACTGGATCCGTGTCAATCCCCTTTAAAAAAAAAAAAAAAAAAATTAACCATTTTGCGCTATGCAAATGACTGACATAATTAAGTACAAAGTAAAGATGATTTCTAAACACTGCTTTGTTTTCAAAGCACCCCAGGGGGTAACTCTACACATTTCCCTGGACTGTGTCACAGGTTTCCCTTGCGGGCGGCCCTGTCCCAGGGGTCCCACAGCTGGAGGCGGGGGGCGAGGGGTTGCCCTGGGGCTGCTGCCGGCCCCTTCCCGCGCTCCGGGCCGCCCTCCTGCAGCCGCCTGCGCCCTCCCGCCGCGCTCACCCCCTGCTCCTGCGCTCTCGGCTCTGGTTCCTCCGCTGCAGCCGCATCCCTGGCGCCATCCGCAGTGGCGGCGGGCCCGGGCGCGAGGGCCACCGCGCAGCGGGGTAAACTGGTCACTGCCGTCCCTGCCCGGCGGGACGGCGGCACCGCCATGGCGCAGGACAGCACGCGGCGACACCGCGAGTTCTGGTGCGGTGCTCTCCGCTCCGCCGCAGCCGTGGCCCTCCCCACGGATCCCTCCGCCGCGCCGTGCCCCGCTCCGCTCCACTCGCGGCCGCGCCGCCTCCTGCCCGCCGCTCCCGCCGCTCCCCGCCGCGCCGCCAGCCCGCGCGGCTCCCGCCGCTCCCCGCCGAGCGCCGCCGGCCGCCTCCCCCCGCGGACTCTTTTCTCCGCGGCCGCTAGTCCCGGCCCGCGGGCGGAGGGACACAGCGCAGCGCACACTCACAGCTTAGCGCGCCTCCAAATTGGGGCCGCCTGCTTTGCCGGCGCCTGATTGGCTAAGGGGGGCCCCGACCCTGCCCTTTTTTGCTGGGAGGCGGGGCTCTCCCAGAACCACCCCTTAAAGGCGCCGCCCCTGCGCTCCGTGTCCCGGGTCCTTCGCAGTTCCCTGGAATAGCCATGGGATGGCTGCAGCTTCCCGGTATGGAGAGCTCCGGCCTTGTGCACCCGCGGAGACGGGTTGTAAATGGGATGGGCCAGCACTATGCGGCCTGCCCCATACCCAGAAACAGTGCTATTCCACACCGCTGAGTGGAATGCTCAAGTTTCTGTATTCATCAATAAGGGGGTTTCTCCACAGTTTGGCTGAAGAGCAGGACAAAGGGAGGGGAGACTGAGTGGAGCCATGAGCCCCGAAGGACAAAAAGAGCCATCTGCAAGGAGATGGGGCCTTTACAAAGGAGGGAAATAGGGCAATTCCCCCACATTCTTCAGCAAGGGGGACAAAGGAGTTGGTGAGCTCAGGTGAGAACAGATGGCGGGAGGCCGGAGTTCGGTGTAGGCGGCCGGGAAGGCTGTAACTTCTGAGTACCTTGGCCAAGGGGGAAAAGGAGAGGGCGTCCCTCGGTCGGGAAATTAGGATAAAACGGGGGCTGCGTCCCCCAGCAATCTGAGAGACCCCACAGGGATATGCCCGGTGGACCCTCCCTTTATTCGAATAAAGTTTTAGGACTCCTCTGTCTCCTTTTGGACATTCAGTTCTTGACAGCGAGATTTTCCGCACAACTGGGGGCTCGTCCGGGATCCTTCCACCTTCCGGGAACGGCAGACGGCGATTGGAGTCGACGGCGCGCCTCACCAAAGCTTTTGGTGATCGCCTCCCTTCGACGGCAGCCTGCACCGGACGACTGATTGGGTTCCCGAGACTGTCCGGAGACAGACGAGAAGCGGATCGGGGGATCCGCAGGTAGGACCAGGAGGGGGTCCTCAAGGGGTTCGACAGAAAGGGCTAGGTCTGACGGAAAGGACCTCTGGGTAGCGCTAAGCCCGACGGAAAGGGCTAGGTCTGACGGAAAGGACCTCTGGGTAGCGCTAAGCCCGACGGAAAGGGCTAGGCCTGACGGAAAGGACCTCCCGGTAGCGCTAAGCCCGACGGAAAGGGCTAGGTCCGACGGAAAGGACCTCTCGGTAGCGCTAAGCCAGACAGAAAGGGCTAAGTCTGACGGAAAGGACCTCCGGGTAGCGCTAAGCCCGGCGGAAAGGGCTAGGTCCGACGGAAAGGACCTCCGGGTAGCGCTATGGTCTGACGGAAAAGACTAGGTCTGAAGGAAAGGACCTCCGGGTAGCGCTAAGCCCGACGGAAAGGGCTAGGTCCGACGGAAAGGACCATTGAAATCTCACTGGTGAGTACTGTGGGACTGGGGAACAAAAGGGGTGACGACCCCGATATGGACAGCCAGGGAAGGCAGCAAAGGGAAGCCAAAAGAGGGTGTTGGGAAAAAGGTATGACCACCTCGACTTATACCTATATAGTCCCTTGGGAAGACTTTTGAGGGTTTGGGATAACTTATGCATTCCCCTAGAAATAATTAAGGAACTAATGATAAAATATTGTTGTTTGGTTTGGCCAGAATATAAGTTACCAGAGGGATTTAGGTGGCCTCCTGCAGGGTCGGACGACGATCCTGGTCTTTGTCCGGTTTTGTGCCAGTATCTCAGTGATACTGAGAAGGGTCTCATCGAGAAAGAATGTGTGTCAATACGGTTAAGGGCAACTTCTAGAGGAATCTATGTAACAAAAGAGAGAGGCAATCTGCTGAGGGGTTGGAGTTGATGGCTGGATTGGGAATGTCAATTGATATTGTGGGGGATGATAAAGAAGTTAGCACTACTGTAACTTTGTGCAAAGCGTCTGATAAAGCTAGGCTGAAGTGAACTCAGAAGTGTGGACAGTTCCAGGAAAATGATAAAACACCAATTGACAAGGACAGTCCTCCTGCAAGGATACACCAAGGCACCGGTCCTATTTGGACAAGCCTTGCAGAAAATACTGAATATCCCACCCCCAGAAGCCAGGTTATTGCAGTATGACTTGCCCCTATCAGGTGAACAAGAGAGGGTGGTGAAGGAAGCTGCTGTGAAGTTACTCAATTTCTTGGCCCAAAAAGGGTTTATTACATATATTTGGGGCATATTTTGGCTGGGGGTTTAACCCAAAACAGCCCCAATGTTGTGGTATGGACATGAGAAGGAGAACAGAGCCATGGCAAGGGAATTTTAGTGCAAAAACATGGAGGCATGAGAATACCAATAGCTTATTTTTCTAAAATGTTAGACCCAGTGGCTAAGGGGTGACCTTATTGTCTGGAAAGCCCCGGCTAACTCTCCGTAGATCTGTACCGCTGGCGGGGAGTGGGTCTGGAAAATAAACTCTGGGTTGCTGGGTCTGTGGGAGTCCAGGAGAATATGAAGACTACTCATGGATACTAGACATACTGACACAGGTTGTTAGTTAATAAGCTAGTTTGTAAAAACAAATATTGTCCAAAGGAGGGAGGAAAAAAAAGAGAAAAGAAAAAGAGGAGGGATTGAGCAGAATGCTCAAGTTTCTGTATTCATCAATAAGGGGGTTTCTCCACAGTTTGGCTGAAGAGCAGGACAAAGGGAGGGGAGACTGAGTGGAGCCATGAGCCGAGAAGGACAAAAAGAGCCATCTGCAAGGAGATGGGGGCCTTTACAAAGGAGGGAAATAGGGCAATTCCCCCACATTCTTCAGCAAGGGGGACAAAGGAGTTGGTGAGCTCAGGTGAGAACAGATGGCGGGAGGCCGGAGTTCGGTGTAGGCGGGCCGGGAAGGCTGTAACTTCTGAGTACCTTGGCCAAGGGGGAAAAGGAGAGGGCGTCCCTCGGTCGGGAAATCAGGATAAAAGGGGGGCTGCGTCCCCCAGCAATCTGAGAGACCCCACAGGGATATGCCCGGTGGACCCTCCCTTTATTCGAATAAAGTTTTAGGACTCCTCTGTCTCCTTTTGGACATTCAGTTCTTGACAGCGAGATCTTCCGCACACCGCCAATGCAAAAGTTGCCCTTAATGGGGAAAACACCATTTTGCTTTCCTCTCTCTATTGAAAAAAAAAAGGACACAAGGCAAGTATTAAACAGGGCTGGAGCCCCCTGCCCCGGTCACCGGGGCCAGGTCCTGTCAGCTTTGACCCTGCTTGAGCAGCGGGGTTGGACTAGACGATCCCTAGAGGTCCCTTCCGACCTCAGCCATTCTCAGATATCCAGGGACTGAGACCCCACCACAGTGTTTCCTGGCAACACGAGCCAGTGTTCAAGCAGCCTCCCAGCAAGTAATTTCTTCTATTCATTTACCCTGTGATGCACCCATGTATTTTCTTTCTAAATCAGTGAGTCCCGAGATGACAACAGGCTTTCAGATATGAAAACATTTTTAGCTCCTGTTTTCTCCTCAGAATAAAAGATTTTCACATGAAGACAACTTCAGGAGCATCTGCCCCTGCGCAGAGCGGCGGGGACATGAAATGGCAGCGAGGTCATGAAATGGGGCGGCGGGGTGAGGAAGGTGTTTGGAAGCTGTGTGGCTACACCCGAAGCTGGGATCAGTACCCCCTGGAGGAATTCTGTGCAGTTTTCACCTCCAGTGAGAGGAGGCCGGTGGGTTGTGGTTAAAGGCAGCCCTAGAAGCACTTGAGGCTGCCTCAAAGGCCTTGGGGTGCCTGGGCTTCTGGGGCCTGGCAGCTGGCCCAGATAGGAGGCCTATGGATCACCCTGTACTGATCCATATTGATGATCCCTACTTATCTCATGCTTTCGGAGCTGCTTGTAAGACAACACATCTTTCCTGTAACCTGCCAGTGTAGCAGAATGGTGTATTTAGGCGGTGCTGTTGGCCACTGAGTGCTCTGGAAATGTCAAAACTGATGCTGTGGGTTTGTGGGGTTTTTTTGTTTGTTTGTTTTGTTTTTCTGCAGCACAGGTATAAGCGGGTGCTATGTGTTGCCTGGCAAAGAACCACTTGTGTTAATCTTTATTTAAAATTACTTATGACTTTCAGATTCCCCTATGGAAGCAGAAATGTGGACATAGAAATGAACCTATTGTCTGGGTATTTTGTTCTTCATGTATTTTTTATGTATTTTGTTGTTTATATAGGGCATTTTTTTTAACAAGTAGCAGTTCTGCATTGAAGTTCTGTATTAATGACACAATGCCAGTATTTGTTCTTCTGCAACAGATACGGAAACACTGTAAATCAGGTCTCTTTTTTACTGCTTGTAGGAATTTAACAATGAAATACTCAATAAAATCTACACATGAAGAACATTGATTACAGTGCATAACGAGCTTGTGAAAATTATTTTGCGTATACTTGTGAAGCCATCAAATTTACAGAATTTCAAGGAAGAGATGTTTGTATTTTTGAGGAATAAAAGAAAATACCTCTATGCACTTGGCACAGGATGGAAAAATACAAACAATACATTTCTCAGGTGTCAGCGTGTAAATTGATTCCAACTGGTGGCTTTATAGTGTTATTTGTAATGAATGGAATTCAGTAACTGCTGTTCTAGAATTCCTTTTAAATGGATATCATTACAGTGTTCAGTTATCCTGTTAATGCAGAAGCATTCTTCTAGCTTGATGTTATTTCTGTATATCAGGAAATGAAGATTAATTTTGGATTTATGCTGTAGTTCTTCACACTTTTAGGCACGTGACATGCATCATGCCAGAATGGGAAGGATTTTGGGGGGAAAAAGATGACAAAGTATTTGAGTCTTTTAAATCACTTCAGGAATAATTAATTCTCTCACAAAATATTGGCACATTATCAAGAAAAAAAAAGAAAAAAAGAGTTTATTTTAAAAATAGATCTGAATGTTATCAAGAAGACCTATGATGAAAAAGAGGAATAGAAGTATCAGAAAAGGCCTCTGCAAAATGTTAGTTTTCCTTCAAATTCATGGCTTGAAAGCTGTCTTTTTCTTTGATATTGCAATGCCTTACAGAATTTGTTCAGCTTGAAGCTCATTTTTCACTAGACTCTATAAATGCTTTTCTAAGTATGGTTGTTACATACAGTTCTATATCCACTTGATAATTTGGTCTCTCAGAATACTTGCACAAAGATCTTTTACATTCCCGTTCTATTATGGTCAGCATTGTTCAATATTGAGAATGTGAGTGGATTTAATGTTCCCTTTATTAACAGTGGTTACTAACAGGCTAATTTAATTCTGCAAAACAACAGTGTAAGTAACTTGTGTGCAGAAAATCTCACTGTCAAGAGCTGCATGTCCAAAAAGGAGACAGAGGAATCTTAAAACTTTATTTGAATAAAGGAAGAGTCCACTGGGCATATTCCTGTGGGGTCTCTCCAACTGCTGGAGGATGCAGCCCCCTTTTATCCTACTTTCTCGAGTGAGGGACGCCCTCTCCTTTTCCCCGTTGGCCAAGGTGCTCAGAAGTTACATCCTTCCCGGCCTGCCTACACCAAACTCCTGCCTCCTTCCATCTGCTCTCACCTGAGGTCACCCAACTCCCCATCGCGCCTGCCAAAGAAGGGTGAGCAACCTCCTTTTGGCCTATGCTCTCCTGTCCCACTCACTCATGGCTCCGCTCAGTCTCCTCTCCTGCATATATTCCTTTGTCCCACTCATCAGCCAAAGACTGTGGGGGAGTCCCCTTATTTGTGAATACACAAACTTGTGTATTCCACTCAATCCCTCCCTCTCTTTTTTTTTCAATATTTGTTTTTACAAACCTCTACACCCATCTTTAGAAGCATAGTGAACTCTGCATAAGTTATTAAGTAAGCACCTGGGTTCCATAGGGCTGGCACCCATGGCTAGTCTTCATATCCTCCTGGACTCCCACAGACCCAGCATTTATTCTCCTGTCCCAACCCCAGACAGCGTTACAGCTCTAAGGAGAGTTATCCAGGGCTTTCCATCCTTTTCTTTCAACTGAGAAGTCCAGATTTCAGGCATCATGGCCATCCATGCTCAGCTGTCTTGACTGATGTTTCTGTGGTTCTAAGGTCCACTCCACTTTGCTGCCAGTGGTGCTTTTTCCGCTTTTTGACCAAGACCCGATCTCCTGGTACTGCAAAATCCAAGGGCAGGATCTGTGCGAGCTGGACTTCCTGTTGGAGAGACTTTACACGGGAAAGTATTCTGCCCACATATTGATCACTCATCTCTACCTTCCCGCCAGCTTGGGTGTTAGTAGGGTGGGGAAATCTTGAATATTCATTCAAAGGAGAACAGTTGAATGTCTCCCCTAGGTTTTGTTCTCATTCTTGAATGGTAGAAGTTGTCTCCATGGCATCTTAGCTTCTAACACCAATTTTAGAAGATGCCTTTTAATGTTCCCATTCATCCTTCGCACTGTACCAGAGCTCTGGAGATGCCAAGGGGTATGCAAGTCCCCTTGAATCCCCAGGGCAATCACGACACCTTGAAGGAACTTTCCCGTAAGAAGATTGCATCTGTTTGTGTCTATCGCCTGTACCAACCCATATATTGGAGTTCTTTGTTCTAAAAACACCTTAATTACAGAGCCAGTTGTTGCTGAGGTAGTTGGCAGTCAGAAATGCCTTGGGCCATCCTGTTACCGTTACCAGAAGATGCCTAAGGCTCCCTATATGGGGCCTCTCACTAGAGTCTACTTGGATCATTGGAATGGGCGCACAGCCCAGGGTCGTCCTCCCCTTGCAGCTTCCCTTGTGGCTCAGCTGTTTGCCTTACAGCCCTCAATAGCCCATTTCCCCAGAACAAAAAAAAGACCAAGGGCAGCGCAGGTTTTGAGGAAGGCCCCTGCCAGTCCTCGGGAGCCCCAATGGCTTCCTTCTTTCTTCTGCCCCACTATTTTTAATTATCTCTAATGCTTCTGGAAGAAAAGATATCTTTTCTGGTAATGGCTGGACTACCGGGAGGAGAGGAGGAGGAGAGGTTTGCTACCTCCAGGAGGCAGGTAATCACATCCTTTGTACCAATGCCTTTCCCCGGCAAGTTAACACACCTCTCTCTTGGCACAGTTTTCCAAACATATGCACCATCCCACATGCATATTTAGAATCTGTAAAGATATTTGTTACGTTGCCTTGGTATAATTCACAGGCTCTTATTAGAGAATACAATTCTGTGGTTTGGGCTGAGCGGGGAGATGGCAGCCTTCCTTCCTCTAGCAGATCGGTTCCCTTAATGATGGCATATCCTGTGGCCCATTTCCCTTCTATTACTTTCGAAGAACCATTAATGAATGCATTGTCCCCATCTGGCCAAAGTGCTCTTCTCAGATTTTCCCTAGCCCGAGTCTGGAGATCTGGTACCTTCGATGCTTTTCCCTCGGGGCCAGCCAGGCTAGAAGCTGAGTTAAACCCTCCCCCGCTTCTTAATTTTCAATCTCGTCATCCATGTAGAAGCCCTTGCAGTTAGTAATGCCTTGACCTGCTGTAAGAGACAGTTGTGGATTGTGTTTGTCTCAACACTGTTGTTGCACCGTTTACCTCAGCGTCCTGTCTCTGGGAAGATGGTGAGATCAGCACGAGACTCAGACAGTGCTCAGCAGAGGCTGCGGAACGGCACTACCACTCGAGTTGGCTGCACAGGAGCCCCAGAGCACGCGGCATGTACGACACAAACACCATGCACCAGAAAGCGGGTGGACTCTTCAAGAACGGGGACATGAAGGGACTTGTATTCCTCCCCTGGTGTGCGGCTTCTTCCCCTGAATGGCACCTGCGCCGAGGTGACTTTGGGACAACAGAGAAAAATATTATAGCGTCGCCATTGGCTCTGGGGATCGCTGCCGAGCAAGCATTGACCACGTTGTGCAGACTGGGATGCTGGCTAGCAAAGTCCAGCAGTGCTACAACGACAGCTTTGTCCTCATTGTGAGTAGAAGTGGACTCGATACAGCACGCAACTGTACAAGATCACACTGCCATAGATATGTTATTGCTTATGCATGGCCATGGGTGTGAAGAGGTAGGAGGCATGTGCTGTACGAATCCAAGCGACCACTCCAAGTCTATACATTGCCAGATCCAGGCCTTACAGGATCTGACTCATCAACTAAGAGATGCTGATGACTGGAATGCATTCGGACAGTGGAAGTGGGGTTGGCCATGGCTACAGAAACTGCTATTGGGGCTATTATTTCTATTTGCTGTATTTGTCTGTGTTATGTACTGTATCCCTTGTGTAATGATGCTGACACGAGGTATGGTTGAAACTGCTATGAAAATGTTATCTCTTCGGGTGCTTTGCTACAATAGATTGACCTCTACAGATCACGGGGCGGCATGTATAGGAGGTAGATATTTTTATGATTATTTATGCTCTGTAAGGTCATAAGACTATTGTGCGAAACAGAATCCAGACCTTGAGAAATAAGATGTTTGCCCATTTGGGCGGAACGATAAGGAACACGGAGGCGGCTGCTCAGCTGTGTTCACAGCCGACTCCGTCCAAAACCAGTTGAAAGCGGCTGCTCAACCGGACTTGTAGCCAGCTTAACCGCAGACGTCCTCTAACCCAGTTTGAAGGTCAGCCGCACCAGGAGGAGGAGGAAGATGAGGAAGGCAGGACACTCAGACTGAGGGCTGGGACCCCCTACCGGTACGCGCGCTTGCGCACCCGGGAGGGAAGGTTATGTGGCTGAGGGTGGAGTTTGTCCGCCCCCCGGCCTGCCTTCTGGCACGTACTGGCCTTATGGGGCAGGAGGCACCGTGCGTAAAAAGACAGCGCAGGGAGGGGAACGGGGAGACACCGAACACCGAGGTCTACGTTGTCTCCACAGGGACGCCCGCCAAGTTGGGAGCCTGTCAGCAACCCTCCAATCCACCAGCTCGAGAGGATGTTCAGGCTCAGTATCCTGCTAGCAAGTACTGAGTTGTGAGCAGCTATCCGTATTTTGCTCCTCTGTTTATGTGCTTTCACCTGAAATAATGCTTGACGTAGCCACCTGATTTTGCGTGATTATTGCCCAATCCCGAGCCATCTGCAACAGCCTTTGGAGGGGAAAACCTTATTGGAAGGGAAAGGGTTTTGTCGAAAAATAAAAGTTGTGTGTGTGTTTTGTGTGATTTTTTCAGAGGATAAAATGATCTGGATGGGAAAAAAAATCAGAAGGAAACATTTGGTCAGGCATAGTTTTTTGGAACGGATTTTTTTTTAGTGTTTCTTTATGGAAAATTATTTGTTAGGAATTTTCTTGGGGGGTGTTGAAAGGGAATTATTTTGAGGGGGAAGTTATTTGAGGGAAGAATTTTGGTGGGGATTTTTTTTTCTTTTGAGAATTAGGTTTAAGAAAAAACCTGATGATTGTCTGTATATAGGCAATATAAATAATATAAGCTATATGAATAATAAGTTATTCTTAAAAGAAGTTATTCTTTTAGAGATTATATTTTCTTTGGCTACCTGCTATTCCCAGCATCTAAAGCAGGCTCCACTTAAGTGAATGTAGCAAAATAATTTTGGAGAAATACATAACTCTCCTTAAAAGTTGTTGGTATGTACTAGAGAAATATCTGAATTTGTGAATTTTCTTTTTTCCCTTTGACATCAAATTTGTGGAATAGAAACCAGTAACTTCTGTTCTTCTTCTTCTGGCCCAGATGAAAGGGAAAAAAAAAAAAAAACTGACTGTGATTCTTTCTTGCTGTAGTAAAGTAGCATGATGTTCTTGCTAAAATCCCAGTGGGAATGAGTGTCAAGGCAGTGACATTGAGGAAGAGACTCAAATGTGTGATAAACTGAAATGAGGACTGTGGGGCAGAATTGCTACAGTAGGTAAGTAGATGATATTTTCAACCTCAGGAGTTACTGAAAGAAGTTCCCTATCCTTGTCCTCTAATTACTAAAGCCCCTGTCTCAGCAACTGTAATTAAGCAAAAGGTAATGAAGACATTTTAAGATTGGACCTCTTTCAGGGTTCTTTAAGAATTTCCTTTAGTAGGTCAGCATACTACCTTGAAAGAAAACATAGAAAATATCATGTTCCAATTCTGCATTTACTCTGCTCTCCTCTTTAGTAAATCTAAATGCTGCTTCAGTTCATCTCTTCTTCATGGCTTTGTGCTGAACCTCTCTGTTGTCAGGTGTTGAACAATTCCAACCCTTCCTGGTACTGACAATTTGACAAAAATTTGACAATTATTTTCGAATTCCGCATTTCTTCTGTTATCTTCTCTAGTAAATCTGTATGTTGCTTCAGTTAATCTCTTCTTCACTCCAATGAGTTTCTTTGTGGTTTTGTGCTGAACCTCGCCGTTCTCAACTGTTGGACAATTCCAACCATTCCTGGCATTGTAATTCACAAGCGTTTTCAAAATCTGCATTTCCTTGGCTTACCTATTTATTAAAACTGAATGTTGCTTCAGGTCACCTCTTCTTCGTGGCTTTGTTATGAAGAACTCTGTTGTCAGGTGTTGGACAATTCCAATTATTCCTGGTATTGTATTTCACAATTATTTTCAAATTCTGCATTTCTTCTGTATTCTTCTCTAGTAAATCAGAATGTTGCTTCAGTTAATCTCTTCTTCATGGCTTTGTGCTGAACATCCCTGTGGCAGGTGTTGGACAATTCCAACCCTTCCTGGTATTGTATTTGACAATTGTTTTCAAATTCTGCATTTCTTCTGTTTTCTTCTCTAGTAAATCTGAATGTTTCATCAGCTAATCTCTTCTTCGTTCCGTTCACTTTCTTCGTGGCTTTGTGCCGAACCTGTCTGTTGTCAGGTGCTGAACAATTCCAACCCTTCCTGATATTGTATATCACAATCGTTTTCAAATTCTCTATTTCTACGCATTTCTTCCCTAGTAAATCTGTATGTTGCCTCAGTTAATCTCGTCTTCAGTGCGTTGAGTTTCTTCGGGGCTTTGTGCTGAAGCTTGCCGTTTTCAACTGTGGGACAATTCCAACTATTCCTGGCATTGTATTTCACAATCGTTTTCAAAATCTGCATTTCCTTGGCTTTCCTGTTTATTAAAACTGAATGTTGCTTCAGGTCGTCTCTTCTTCATGGCTTTGTGCTGAACCTGTCTGTTGTCAGGTGTTGGAGAATTCCAATTGGAATGGGCGCACAGGCCAGGGTTAACACACGTCTCTCTTCGCACGGTTTGCCAAATATGTGCACCATCCCACATGCACATGGGTTAGGGTTGGGTTAGGGTGTTAGGATTAGAATGAGGGTTTAGGTTTAGGGTTAGGGTTAGGGGTTGGGGTAGGGGTTAAGGTTGGGGTTAGGGTTCGGGTTCGGGGTTAGGGTTAGAGGGTTAGGAACAGGGTTATTTAGGTTTAGGGGTTATAGGGGTTAGGGTTAGGGTTATTTAGGGGTAGGGGTTAGGGGTGAGGAGTGGGGGTGAGGGGGTAGGGGTAGAGGGGCTGAGGGGGGTTGGGGGTGGTATTAGGGGGTTAGGGTTAGTGGTTAGGGTTATTCAGGGTTAGGGGTTAGGGGTGGGGTTGGGTTTGGGGTTTGGGTTTGGGGTTAGGGTTAGGGTTGGGGTTAGGGTTAGGTTTAGGGGTTGGGGTTAGGGTTAGGTTTAGGGGTTGGGGTTATTTAGGGTTTGGGGTTGGGGTTGGGATTATTTAGGGTTTGGGGTTGGGTTTGGGGTTGGGGTTATTTAGGGTTTGGGGTTGGGATTATTTAGGGTTCGGGGTTGGGGTTACTTAGGGTTCGGAGTTGGGTTTGGGGTTATTTAGGGTTCAGGGTTGTGGGTATTTAGAGTTCGGACTTGGGGTTGGGGCTGGGGTTATTTAGGGTTCGGGCTTGGGGTTATTTAGGGATCAGGCTTGGGATTGGCTTTGGGGTTATTTAGGGTTCGGTGTTGGGGTTGGGGTTATTTGGGTTTGGGGTTAGGGTTGGGGTTATTTGGGTTCGGGGTTAGGGGTTGGGGTTACGGGTTAGGGTTATGGGTTAGGGGTTCGGGGTTTGGGGTTAGGGTTTGGGGATAGGAGTTAGGGTTTGGGGGTAGGGGGTAGGGGCTAGCAGGTAGGGGGTGGGGGGTAGTGGGTAGGGGGTAGGGTTAGGGGGTAGTGTTAGGGGGTAGGGTTAGGGGTAGGGTTAGGGGTTGGGGTTAGGGGTTCGGGCTTAGGGGTTAGGGTTAGGGGTTTGGGTTAGGGGTTACAGATAATGGATAAGGGTTAGGGATAAGGGATAGAGTTAACAGTTAAGGTTAGGGGTTGGGGATAGGGATAAGGGATAGAGTTAACAGTTAAGGTTAGGGGTAGGATCTGGGTTTGGGATAGATGTTCGGGTTTAATTTTGTTGTACTTACGGTTAAGAGCTCAATTTGGATTTAGTGGAGTTGTATGTCCTCCTCCTCCTCCTCCTCCTCCTCCTCCTCTGAATCCTCCTCCTCCGAATCCTCCAAATCCGAATCCTCCGAATCCTCCAAATCCTCCTCCAAATCCTCCAAATCCTCCAAATCCTCCTCCTTATCCTCCTCCTCCTCCTCCGAAGGGATAGGGGTTAGGTTTAGGGTTAGGGGTTAGGGTTAGGGTTAGGGGTTAGGGTTTAGAGGGTTTAGGGTTTAGAGAGTTTAGGGTTTAGAGGGCTTAGGGGTTAGGGTTAGGGGTTAGGGTTAGGGGTTAGGGTTTAGGGTTAGAGGTTAGGGTTTAGGATTAGACGTTAGGGTTAGAAGGTTAGGGTTTAGGGTTAGGGTTTTAGGGTTAGGGTTAGGATTAGGGTTTGGATTGGGGTTTGGGTTAGGGTTTGGGTTTAGGGTTTGGGTGACGGTTAGGGGTTGGGGTTAGGGGTTGGGGTTTGGGGTTAGGGTTAGGGGTTAGGGTTAGGGTTTGGGGTTAGGGTTAGGGGTTAGGTGTTAGGGGTTAGGGTTAGGGTTAGTGTGGGATTCCTGAAGGCCAGTGGTCATGCTGTGAGCAAGCCAGATAAGGGCAGAAGGGCGCCAGACCTAGATGAAAGGGCAGAAGGGTGCCAGGCCTAGCTGAAAGGGTGGAAGGACTGCTGACTAAGAGATAAGGAGATCTTGCGGAGAGTCAGATAAGGAGGCAAAGAGTTGAGACAAACAAGTAGAGGGGGACGGTCGTTAAATGTGAGGACACGTGGGCACTGTTAGTTAGCCTCTGTTAGTTAGCCTATCACACTGTATAGTTAGACGCATGGACGCGGGGTCTTGACCAATCATTGTAAAGAAGCGCTCGCGTGTACGGGGAAATCTTGCATAGAATTTCGTTGACGCAAATAAGAGCTAACCTATCCTGAGCTCAAGCTTTGCAATATGCATGAACCTAATTAAGTTGTGTATAAGAGTGCACACTGAATGTTCAATAAACGAGTCTTGTCGATGACCATATGGTGTCGCAGTCTCCCTTTCTCCTACAGGTTAGGGGTTAGGGGTAGGGGTTAAGGGTAGGGGTTTTAGGGTTAGGGTTAAGGGTTCAGGGTCAATGTTCTCGGTTGGGGTTTAGTGCGGTTGTAGTTCATTCTTGTCCGACCTTGTCCAGACAAGAACTTGTTCTCGTTTGAACTTGGACTTCACTTGTCCAACCAAAGAATCCTGTTTATCTTTATGTTGAGTTTCATAGTGTCGACACAAATTGTATTCCTTGAACGCAGACGCTGAATTCTGGCCTATCAGACAAACAGATCTTACTCGGTCCTCCGTGAAAAACTAATAATCAGAAGCCAACTTTTCTGGGAATACCCTGCGCTCGGAGTCCATTTTTCTTTTTTTTGACACGATGGTGCACGTGCTTCCCACCGGTACTGGCTGCTTGTCCTGCCTGGAAGCTGGAGGGAGGGAGGGAGAGACGGGGCAGCCGCCCCCCTCACTGATGCTGCCACCCCCCTCCTCAGCCCAAGGTGGCCAGAAGGGACCGAAGGAACTTTGGCACGCTGGGGCTCTGGCGATCCGCCCAAGTTGGCTGGACCTCGCAGTCCAGAGGCTGCCGAGGGAGCTTGCCCGGCAGAGGAGATGCCCGCGCCTCTCACCTGCCGTGCGTTGCGGAGGAGGAGGAGGAGGAGGACGGGGCGGTGGCGACGCGGTTTGTAGCTGACAGGCACCCCTGGGGGTGGCAGGTCGAGGACGAGGCGCCGGTTTCAGCCCAGGCCCGGCAGGTGCTTGTGGGCTGCAGAGGCCGGCGCGCAGATTAAGCAGCAGGAAGTCATCTGCGGCTGTTTGGTTTCCCCCCAACCCCTGGTGGGGGGACAGGGGGGTTCTGTAAATACCCGCAGGCCGGATTGAGGACCTCGGGGGGGCCGTATCCAGCCCGCGGGCCGTAGTTTGAGGAGCCCGGATCTACAGCATCACCCATAACAAATGAGAATTCTTAAATTGAAGATTAAGACGATTAACCCTAAGTTTCTGCCTGATAGATTTGGTGTATTTTATGCATCGCAAATGCTCGATCTTGAAAACGAGGCAACGTGCCCTTCTCGGACAGCCAGGGATCAACCCCAGAATCTTTCACCAACTACTACAACTCTCCACATGCTGCAAATGACCCCTGTATACTGTTGTTCCTTATCTAAATCCAGTGGAAAACTGCAAATTTCAAACAACAGTGGCAGATTAGAAAGAAGAGGGTGAGACAGGCAAGGAACAACTTGGTTGCACATCACTGGACAGCAAACCTTAGGTGTGGTTGAATTCATTTCAGAAGAACAGCGGGAGAAGAAGTCTCCAGAAAAGGATTAGGCAAGGGTAAATGCTGGCAATTAGGCTAGGAAGAAAATGAAACCAAAGGCATTCATCACTTTGCTGAAGAAGCTATCTCATTTCGGAAGTTCATGGAAAAGGATTATACGTATTTTCAAAATTCTTCAGAGAGCAATGAGATGGTTCACGCTACAGCTTTCATTTCAGTTGGCCTACCATTAAAGCAATGATGTGGTGCTTGACTAAAACTTGAAAGACTGAAAAGTTGCTGGAAAAAGTTCCCTATCCTTGTCCTTGAATTGCTAAATCCCATGTCTCAGAAATTCTCATTAAGAAAAAGGTCACTAAGACCTTTTAAGTTTGGATATCGTTCAGCGTACTTTCAGTGTTTCCTTTAGGAGATAGTCCAGATACTATTTGAAAGAGAAAGTCGAAAATATACCAATGCTTCCTCTTGCAAAGCTGGCACAACTGCAGCATTTAAATAGCAATGTTCAGGGTGTTAGTCCTTGTAGTGCCTCGAGTCACTTTGTTTGGCCTTTGCAGAGCTCCTAGAGCCACCGGTCAATTCTGCCGGTAGGATCCATCCAGGAGATTTCCTACAGAAAGGATCAGGGAAGACTACTTTAGGAATGGGAGGAATGCGCCGTTGTGGCCCGCTAAGTGCCAGAAAGCAGCTGGGTCCTTCACTAGCAGCGCTTTCATTTTCGCATGTCCCAATTGGAGTCACTTCTCACGATGATGCAAAAAGAAGTCGTGCGGGTGGAGTGCTGCCAATTTGGTAGGGACGGTCTTGCAAAGAGCAGGAGAGAGCAGGTGAAAGCTGGACACGGCTCAGTGTTCCCTTGGCATGCTCTTTACAGCCTCACTCCAAAAGGCGCTCTGCGATTCTTCCATCTCCAAACTCCATGCTATCACTAAAGTACACTTCTTGCATTTCTTTCAGCGGGAAAACTCCAACGACCCTGTTTTTCACCCCAGCCACAAACTGTTCCCAGCATGAGTCTTGGCACGGCTTCACACTTCCCTTGGCATGCTCTTTGCAGCCTCACTCCAAATGGGGCTCTGCGCTTCTTCCATCTCCGAACTCCATGCTATCACTAAAGCACCCTTCCAGCGTTTACTTCATCAGGAGAACACCAAAAACCCTGGTTTTCACCCCAACCACAAACTGTTCCCAGCATGAGTCTTGGCACAGCAGAACACTTCCCTTGGCACGCTCTTTGCAGCCTCACTCCAAATGGGGCTCTGCGCTTCTTCCATCTCCGAACTCCATGCTATCACTAAAGCACCCTTCCAGCGTTTACTTCGTGAGGAGAACACCAAAAACCCTGGTTTTCACCCCAACCACAAACTGTTCCCAGCAAGAGTCTTGGCACTGCTTCACACTTCCCTTGGCATCTTCTTTACAGCCTAAATCCGAATGGGGCTCTGTGCTTCTTCCATCTCCTAAATCCATGCTATCACTAAAGCACACTTCCAGCATTCCTTTCGGCAGGAAAACACCAACAACCCCGGTTCTCATCCCAACCACAAATTGTGCCAGGTATGCGTCTTGGCACTGCTTCACACTTCCCTTGGCATGCTCTTTGCAGCCTCACTCCAAATGGGGCTCTGTGCTTCTTCCATCTCCTAACTCCATGCTATCACTAAAGCACACTTCCAGCATTCCTTTCGGCAGCAAAATGTGGAAGAGTGGCTGGCTGATCGGGGACATCTTGGGATGCACAACCCGCGCCTTGTCAAGTAATGTACAGGGGGGTGGCAATGACCTGTCCTTGACCAAGATGGAATAAGGAAGCTGCTGTTTCTAAGCAAGCAACTTGCGGAATCTTGCCCGTACCGGTTAAGGAAGGGGGCTTGTGATTGGGCCATGCAAATGCAGCCTAGCAATCTGCTAAGCAATGGCCAACAGCCAATCCTGTGAGCTTGGGAGAGCTCCTGGATACCTGCAGGATATAAACGTTTGCATACCTCGGTTAATAAACAGAGCAATATGGAAAACTCACATTGAGTCTGTATCTTGTAATCCGGGTCGATCTCCTTCATCTGGCGCCCGAACAGGGACCTGGCACAATGGTGCGGGTATTCGTTGGAGCTGGCACAACGGTACGGGAACGGTCGGTCTTGGAACATCACGCTGAGTGGTGAGCGGAGACCGGGGGATCGACATGTGGCGGTGAGTGCATTGGCACACTGGGACTGGGTGTAAGGGCACAGGTCCAGGGGTAGAAGTCACAGGGCCCCTCCGCGAAGACCGCCTTAACCATGGATAGGGAGGCGGCAACGCAGCTGCTATTGCAAATTCTCGCCAAGCGAGAGGCGGCTGTGAGTATGAAGAAGCTCTATGAGCTGTGCAAATGGGCACGAGGCAAGGGACACTTGCAAAATGCCAAGCTCCTCCAACATATTCTATGAGAGGAATCAAGCACAATGAACAGACCCTCTGCAAGCTTTCGATCTGGTGCAGAGCGAATGGGTTCAAAGCTGAGCCACGATTAGTATTCGACATGGGGTGGCTGCTTTGGGATCGCATCGCCAGCGAGGATAAAAATGTGAGAGACCTGGCGACTACGTGGAAGTCAGTCTTGTCTACCCTATCGAGCACTTCAGGAACAGGGCCACCGTGGCGTCGGAAGACACTGGTGTTTGAGAAGCGACTTGCGCCTGCTCCATCTGCGCTTCCATTGCCGGACCCTCCACCCAAGAATGAAGAACAGCCTGGCTGGGCCAAAGGCTTACTGGATCATCTTGAGAAGCTTAAAAAGGGGACTCAGGGCAGAGGGGGAGCGGATATGGTAAAGGAAACTTGCCTTGACATGGGCAAGTGAGTGGGGAGTCATACATGTCATTCCCTGATCGCTTAAAGGAAGCCTTGGTGTGTGCCTCCATGACACCTGAGGCAAGGGAGGCTTTACTGATGTAATGGATATGTCATGCTCTTAAAGCAGGTTGTTAGTTATACCCAAGTTAAGAGTTGTTGGCTTTGTGGAACAACAGACCAATGTGACAACTTGTTAAGTGGATGGGGAATTTCGGGATGGTTACAATTCTTAATCCGAAGTGCAGGGATGGTGGTGTTGATATTGTGTTTTGTTGATGTTGTGTTAATTGTACCTTGCTTGTTGAAATGTATGTCTAATATGATTGAAAGGCCTTAGGGAAGGGTTGGCTGGCTGAAGAACAAAAAGGGGACAGGGGTACTGTAGGTCATGAGCTGCAGAAAAGGGGAAGTAGGAAGGAACGAAACTGAAAGCAAGTTTGGCCATACGGAGCAGGATGGAGGTGCGGCTTATGTACGGGCCAATCAAATAAATGTGTGATCGGCTAGCAGCAACCAATCCCGTGTGTCACATTGCACATGGTTACACATTGTGTAACCAATAACAATGTAACTACGCATGTAGCTAGGCAGTGTTGCAAAAATGATACTGGATGAATAGAGCAGCCATAGATTTCCTGCTACTGGCCCACGGGCACGGATGTGAAGACTTCGACGGGATGTGCTGCATGGATCCACAAGACCATTCTAAGGTAATCCACCAGCAGATCCAACAGTTGACGGAGCACACCCAGAAGACCCAGAAGGACATCAGCCTCTTTGGTCTCAATGGGCTATCAGACTGGCTTGGGCTTGGGGGCTGGCCACGCTCATTACTAAAGACGGGTTTAACATTCTTGCTTGTATTGCTATTTGTGTTATGAATCCTTAGCTGCACGTTTTCTTGTATCAAATGCCTGATGTTTTCACTCATTAACAAGGCTTGGTTGCTGCAAAAGAAAAAAAAAGGGGGAATTGTGGAAGAGTGGCTGGCTGATCGGGGACATCTTGGGATGCACAACCCGCGCCTTGTCAAGTAATGTACAGGGGGGTGGCAATGACCTGTCCTTGACCAAGATGGAATAAGGAAGCTGCTGTTTCTAAGCAAGCAACTTGCGGAATCTTGCCCGTACCGGTTAAGGAAGGGGGCTTGTGATTGGGCCATGCAAATGCAGCCTAGCAATCTGCTAAGCAATGGCCAACAGCCAATCCTGTGAGCTTGGGAGAGCTCCTGGATACCTGCAGGATATAAACGTTTGCATACCTCGGTTAATAAACAGAGCAATATGGAAAACTCACATTGAGTCTGTATCTTGTAATCCGGGTCGATCTCCTTCATCTGGCGCCCGAACAGGGACCTGGCACAATGGTGCGGGTATTCGTTGGAGCTGGCACAACGGTACGGGAACGGTCGGTCTTGGAACATCACGCTGAGTGGTGAGCGGAGACCGGGGGATCGACATGTGGCGGTGAGTGCATTGGTACACTGGGACTGGGTGTAAGGGCACAGGTCCAGGGGTAGAAGTCACAGGGCCCCTCCGCGAAGACCGCCTTAACCATGGATAGGGAGGCGGCAACGCAGCTGCTATTGCAAATTCTCGCCAAGCGAGAGGCGGCTGTGAGTATGAAGAAGCTCTATGAGCTGTGCAAATGGGCACGAGGCAAGGGACACTTGCAAAATGCCAAGCTCCTCCAACATATTCTATGAGAGGAATCAAGCACAATGAACAGACCCTCTGCAAGCTCGGTTAATAAACAGAGCAAGATGGAAAACTCACATTGAGTCTGTATCTTGTAATCCGGGTCCATCTCCTTCAGCAAAACACGAAAAACCCTATTGGTCACCCTAACCACAAACTGTGCCCAGCAAGAGTCTTGGCACTGCTTCACACTTCCCTTGGCATGCTCTTTACAGCCTCACTCCAAATGGGGCCCTGCGCTTCTTCCGAAGCTTCTTCCGGAGATCTCCGAACTCCATGCTATCACTAAAGCACACTTCCAGCATTTCTTTCGGCAGGAAAACACCAACAACCCTGGTTCTCGTCCCAACCACAAATTTTGCGAGGCAAAAGTCTTGGCACAGTTTCAAACTTCCCTTGGCATGCAGAAGCAAGAGCCCCATGCAAAGGGCATGCCTAAGGGAAGTGTGAAGCAGCGCCAGTAGTCATGCCTGGCAACTTTTGTGGTTGGAGTGAAAAAGGGAAGTGTTATGCTGTGCCAAGACTCATGCTTCGCACTCTTTGTGGTTCGGATGAGAAACAGGGTCGGTGGTGTTTTTCTGCCGAAATGCTGGAGTTGCCCATTAGTGACAGTATGGAGTTGGGGATGGATGAAGCGCAGAGCCCCATTTGCAGTCAGGCTGGAAAGTACATGCAAAGGGAAGTGTTATGCTGTGCCAAGACTGATGCTGCGCACTCTTTGTGGTTCGGGTGAGAAACAGGGTTGTTGTCATTTTTCTTCCGAAATGCTGGAGCGGCCCTTTAGTGCTAGTATGGAGTTAGGGGATGGATGAAGCGGAGAGCCCCGTTTGGAGTGATGTGGAGGCTTGTTCAAAGACAATAGTACCTTGTTAGCAGATAGTTAACCACAAGGATGTCAGTCTTTGCAGCAGATGGGGGACAGAGCCGAGAAAGAGGAGGACTGAGGAACACCTCCCCCTGCCCCGTGTGAGACATGTCTTGTCAGAAGAAAAGAAACAAAGCCAGACAATCTCGCAGGTGGCCAGATGCTGATTGGTTGTGAGCTTTTCAACACTTGTGTTAAGAAAGTATAAAAAGAAGTTGGTTTGGAAATAAAGTTGTCTCACCCTGCACTCCAGACTGAGTCCGTTTCTTCATAAGGTGCAACAAATGGTGCCCAACGTGGGGCTCGAAGACTAGGTGTCTCTCCGGTTGCACCGCCCAGCTGAACTCCCGGGAATCACGCTGAAAGGAAGCTTAAGGATCAAGCTGAAAGGAAGCTTACTTTGTGTGCACACTAAAAGCCTCTTGAAGGGAAAAAGGTAAGCGGCTGGAAACTATGGGTTCCTACCTAATGAAGGAACAGAAGGATGATTTAGAAGCTTCTCCTAAAAACTTGAAACCGCAAAGAAAAAACTTAGGTGAAGAAGAGCTGCAAAAGGTTCTTGCGTGGGCTTCTAAAGACGATCCTTCAGTGAGTAGTAAGAATGCTTTTAATCTGGAAAGATGGGACCAAATTGGGGTCCGACTGTGGGATAGTGCCACACGCGGTGATAAGGCTGCTGCTAACCTGTTGCCACAATGGCGAGTTGTATTTGAAATATTGAAATCTCATAGTGGGTTGCAGTCGAACATAAATGACGGGATCGGGGCCCCTGTCATCCCCTCCGCGCCTCCTTTACCTCAATCGTGTCCTGATGAGAATCAGAAAAGAAAATGTGCTGCAAAAGCCTTTGCAGTACTGCCACCTGATGACCAGGACGATGATCCTTTTGACCCGGGTCCTATTGACCCTGGAAAGGAGCCAGACCTATACCCCCCGGATCCTCACAATAAATGAGCCTCAGTAAAACGAGGAGCAAAACAGGCGGGGGATGTGAGCGTGCTGAAAGCCTTTCCCGTTATCTGTGCATCAGACCAGAATCCGCGTTGGGAAGGTTTGTCGTATAATCTTATTAAGGACGTGCGACGCACGGTGACAGATCATGGCCTTGGTGCCCATATACCACCCACCTTATACAATCTCTTTGTGATTCTTCGGTTTTTACTCCCCATGATTTTAAAACTTTGTTTCGCCTCATTATGACTGATATGCAATATACGATGTGGGAATCGAAAATGAGAGAGCTTGCTCGAGCTCAGGGGGAGGAAAACCAGCGGCTGTCGAAAAAAGGTCCTTTACGGGCTGTTACTGTGGACGTGCTAATGGGGGAGGGCGATCACAGTGCTACAACAGCACAAGCAGAAATCCCCCCTGAGGGCCTGCAACAGGTTAAGGCACTTGCTCTCCGCGCCGAAACAAATTGATAATGAACAAGCACGAAGCTGCATTTTTAAGCAACTAGCAGTTGAGAATGCTAACCCCGATTGCCAGAGAGTTTTGTGGCCACTAAAGGATCCTACTATTGATGACATGCTAAAAGCATGTATTAATGTCGGTACCAAACAGTATGAATATTCACTGATGGCCGAAACATTTGCAACAATGTCTATGAAAAAGCCGTGTTTTGCTTGTGGCCAATTTGGGCATATTCGTAAATACTGTCCAAAAACGCAAGCAAACAAAGGAGGAACGCCTGGAATATGTCCGTGCTGCCACAAAGGACAACACTATGCTAATCAGTGTCGATCAAAATTTGATAAGGAAGGTCGACTGCTAGCCCCTTCGGGGAACTTCAAGCGCAGCGCGGCGAGGGTTCGCGCCATGACAACAAATCACCCCTCGAGTGGCCCCCACTGGGAAGCAGCTGCCGCCTGTGCGCCAGCACAAGCGGCAGCGCGGGGGTGGACCTGGCCACCACAATAGAAGTGCTAATTACTGATATATCTAGTTGTGCTAACTGGTGTCCACGGCCCCCTGGGGTGAGGAATGGCAGCACTGTTAATTGGGTGATCTTCAACCACGAGACAAGGGCTGTTTGTGTGTTACCTGGAGTTGTCAATGCAGATTTCAAAGGAGAAATTAAGATAATGGTATGGACTCCGATACCATCCTGTACTGTGCCAGTGGGAAGCCGAATAGCACAATTAGTATACTTTTTACCACAGACACCAGACACTGCAAATACTAAACCTGGCACAGGCTCTTTTGGGTCCACAGGGCATGAGATTTTCTGGACTCAAGAGATAACTATGAATCACCCGCAGATATCCTGTACGTTACAAGCAGGACCGATAAAGTTTAATGTACAAGGAATTTAAACAGCGGAAGAGGCTCTGCATCAGATTATGCGAGCAGCATCAGCTGCAGGATTAAAAAATGCAGAAGATAAAGTACAGGAAACTCCGCCTTGGCGATATTTAGAATGGAGAATTTCTGATCATCAAGTTCGACCACAATCATTGACCCTAAAGACAGACATAAGGACTTTGAATGATCTTCAGAAACTTTTGGGAACTATTAATTGGATCCGTCCCTCCTTAGGGATTTCCACAAAAGAATTACATGCTCTAAGCTTTTAGAAGGAGACAGGAGCTTGACGTCCTCAAGAAAGCTTACTCCTCCCATGCGAGCTGCGCTTGGCAAAGTTGTGGACAAATTAACCACTCAGACTGTTCACAGACAAAAGCGGAATTATCCTGTGAGTCTTTTTGTTTTTTTTATTCTAGCTTCCAACCTTATGGCCTATTAGCACAATGGATACCACAGGACGCACGTCCATTAATAATCTTAGAGTGGGTGTTTCTGCCTCATAATTTTGGCAAAACTGTCACCACCACTATTGATATGATTGCAATGGTTATTCAAAAAGGAAGAGAGCGTTTGATGTTTCTAGATGGCACAGAGCAGGAAACAGGGTGGGTGGTGTTTTTCTGCCGAAATGCTGGAGTGGCCCATTAGTGCTAGTATGGCGTTAGGGGGTGGATGGAGAGCCCCGTTTGGAGTGAGGCTGAAAGGGCATGCCAAGGGAAGTGTTCTGCTGTGCCAAGACTCGTGCTGCGCACGCTTTGTGCTTGGAGTGAGAAACAGGTTCCTTGGTGTTTTCTGCGAAACGCTTTAGCAGCCCGTTGGTGCTAGTATGGAGTTAGGGGATGGATGAAGCGGAGAGCCCCGTTTGGAGTGAGGCTGCAAAGGGCATGCCAAGGGAAGTGTTCTGCTATGCCAAGACTCGTGCTGCGCACGCTTTGTGGTTGGAGTGAGAAACAGGTTCCTTGGTGTTTTCTGCGAAACGCTTTAGCAGCCCGTTGGTGCTAGTATGGAGTCAGGGGATGGATGAAGCGGAGAGCCCCGTTTGGAGTGAGGCTGCAACGGGCATGCCAAGGGAAGTGTTTTGCTGTGCCAAGACTCGTGCTGCGCACGCTTTGTGCTTGGAGTGAGAAACAGGTTCCTTGGTGTTTTCTGCGAAACGCTTTAGCAGCCCGTTGGTGCTAGTATGGAGTCAGGGGATGGATGAAGCGGAGAGCCCCGTTTGGAGTGAGGCTGCAAAGGGCATGCCAAAGGAAGTGTTTTGCTGTGCCAAGACTCGTGCTGCGCACGCTTTGTGCTTGGAGTGAGAAACAGGTTCCTTGGTGTTTTCTGCGAAACGCTTTAGCAGCCCGTTGGTGCTAGTATGGAGTCAGGGGATGGATGAAGCGGAGAGCCCCGTTTGGAGTGAGGCTGCAAAGGGCATGCCAAAGGAAGTGTTTTGCTGTGCCAAGACTCGTGCTGTGCACGCTTTGTGCTTGGAGTGAGAAACAGGTTCCTTGGTGTTTTCTGCGAAACGCTTTAGCAGCCCGTTGGTGCTAGTATGGAGTCAGGGGATGGATGAAGCGGAGAGCCCCGTTTGGAGTGAGGCTGCAAAGGGCATGCCAAGAGAAGTGTTTTGCTGTGCCAAGACTCGTGCTGCGCACGCTTTGTGCTTGGAGTGAGAAACAGGTTCCTTGGTGTTTTCTGCGAAACGCTTTAGCAGGCCGTTGGTGCTAGTATGGAGTCAGGGGATGGATGAAGCGGAGAGCCCCGTTTGGAGTGAGGCTGCAAAGGGCATGCCAAAGGAAGTGTTTTGCTGTGCCAAGACTCGTGCTGCGCACGCTTTGTGCTTGGAGTGAGAAACAGGTTCCTCGGTGTTTTCTGCGAAACGCTTTAGCAGCCCGTTGGTGCTAGTATGGAGTCAGGGGATGGATGAAGCGGAGAGCCCCGTTTGGAGTGAGGCTGCAAAGGGCATGCCAAAGGAAGTGTTTTGCTGTGCCAAGACTCGTGCTGCACACGCTTTGTGCTTGGAGTGAGAAACAGGTTCCTTGGTGTTTTCTGCGAAACGCTTTAGCGGCCCGTTGGTGCTAGTATGGAGTCAGGGGATGGATGAAGCGGAGAGCCCCGTTTGGAGTGAGGCTGCAAAGGGCATGCCAAAGGAAGTGTTTTGCTGTGCCAAGACTCGTGCTGCGCACGCTTTGTGCTTGGAGTGAGAAACAGGTTCCTCGGTGTTTTCTGCGAAACGCTTTAGCGGCCCGTTGGTGCTAGTATGGAGTCAGGGGATGGATGAAGCGGAGAGCCCCGTTTGGAGTGAGGCTGCAAAGGGCATGCCAAAGGAAGTGTTTTGCTGTGCCAAGACTCGTGCTGCGCACGCTTTGTGGTTGGAGTGAGAAACAGGTTCCTTGGTGTTTTCTGCGAAACGCTTTAGCAGCCCGTTGGTGCTAGTATGGAGTCAGGGGATGGATGAAGCGGAGAGCCCCGTTTGGAGTGAGGCTGCAAAGGGCATGCCAAGAGAAGTGTTTTGCTGTGCCAAGACTCGTGCTGCGCACGCTTTGTGCTTGGAGTGAGAAACAGGTTCTTCGGTGTTTTCTGCGAAACGCTTTAGCAGCCCGTTGGTGCTAGTATGGAGTCAGGGGATGGATGAAGCGGAGAGCCCCGTTTGGAGTGAGGCTGCAAAGGGCATGCCAAAGGAAGTGTTTTGCTGTGCCAAGACTCGTGCTGCGCACGCTTTGTGCTTGGAGTGAGAAACAGGTTCCTCGGTGTTTTCTGCAAAACGCTTTAGCAGCCCGTTGGTGCTAGTATGCAGTCAGGGGATGGATGAAGCGGAGAGCCCCGTTTGGAGTGAGGCTGCAAAGGGCATGCCAAAGGAAGTGTTTTGCTGTGCCAAGACTCGTGCTGCGCACGCTTTGTGCTTGGAGTGAGAAACAGGTTCCTTGGTGTTTTCTGCGAAACGCTTTAGCAGCCCGTTGGTGCTAGTATGGAGTCAGGGGATGGATGAAGCGGAGAGCCCCGTTTGGAGTGAGGCTGCAAAGGGCATGCCAAAGGAAGTGTTTTGCTGTGCCAAGACTCGTGCTGCGCACGCTTTGTGCTTGGAGTGAGAAACAGGTTCCTTGGTGTTTTCTGCGAAACGCTTTAGCAGCCCGTTGGTGCTAGTATGGAGTCAGGGGATGGATGAAGCGGAGAGCCCCGTTTGGAGTGAGGCTGCAAAGGGCATGCCAAAGGAAGTGTTTTGCTGTGCCAAGACTCATGCTGCGCACGCTTTGTGCTTGGAGTGAGAAACAGGTTCCTTGGTGTTTTCTGCGAAACGCTTTAGCAGCCCGTTGGTGCTAGTATGGAGTCAGGGGATGGATGAAGCGGAGAGCCCCGTTTGGAGTGAGGCTGCAAAGGGCATGCCAAAGGAAGTGTTTTGCTGTGCCAAGACTCGTGCTGCGCACGCTTTGTGCTTGGAGTGAGAAACAGGTTCCTTGGTGTTTTCTGCGAAACGCTTTAGCAGCCCGTTGGTGCTAGTATGGAGTCAGGGGATGGATGAAGCGGAGAGCCCCGTTTGGAGTGAGGCTGCAAAGGGCATGCCAAAGGAAGTGTTTTGCTGTGCCAAGACTCATGCTGCGCACGCTTTGTGCTTGGAGTGAGAAACAGGTTCCTTGGTGTTTTCTGCGAAACGCTTTAGCAGCCCGTTGGTGCTAGTATGGAGTCAGGGGATGGATGAAGCGGAGAGCCCCGTTTGGAGTGAGGCTGCAAAGGGCATGCCAAAGGAAGTGTTTTGCTGTGCCAAGACTCGTGCTGCGCACGCTTTGTGCTTGGAGTGAGAAACAGGTTCCTTGGTGTTTTCTGCGAAACGCTTTAGCAGCCCGTTGGTGCTAGTATGGAGTCAGGGGATGGATGAAGCGGAGAGCCCCGTTTGGAGTGAGGCTGCAAAGGGCATGCCAAAGGAAGTGTTTTGCTGTGCCAAGACTCGTGCTGCGCACGCTTTGTGCTTGGAGTGAGAAACAGGTTCCTCGGTGTTTTCTGCAAAACGCTTTAGCAGCCCGTTGGTGCTAGTATGGAGTCAGGGGATGGATGAAGCGGAGAGCCCCGTTTGGAGTGAGGCTGCAAAGGGCATGCCAAAGGAAGTGTTTTGCTGTGCCAAGACTCGTGCTGCGCACGCTTTGTGCTTGGAGTGAGAAACAGGTTCCTCGGTGTTTTCTGCGAAACGCTTTAGCAGCCCGTTGGTGCTAGTATGGAGTCAGGGGATGGATGAAGCGGAGAGCCCCGTTTGGAGTGAGGCTGCAAAGGGCATGCCAAAGGAAGTGTTTTGCTGTGCCAAGACTCGTGCTGCGCACGCTTTGTGCTTGGAGTGAGAAACAGGTTCCTTGGTGTTTTCTGCGAAACGCTTTAGCAGCCCGTTGGTGCTAGTATGGAGTCAGGGGATGGATGAAGCGGAGAGCCCCGTTTGGAGTGAGGCTGCAAAGGGCATGCCAAAGGAAGTGTTTTGCTGTGCCAAGACTCGTGCTGCGCACGCTTTGTGCTTGGAGTGAGAAACAGGTTCCTTGGTGTTTTCTGCGAAACGCTTTAGCAGCCCGTTGGTGCTAGTATGGAGTCAGGGGATGGATGAAGCGGAGAGCCCCGTTTGGAGTGAGGCTGCAAAGGACATGCCAAAGGAAGTGTTTTGCTGTGCCAAGACTCGTGCTGCGCACGCTTTGTGCTTGGAGTGAGAAACAGGTTCCTCGGTGTTTTCTGCGAAACGCTTTAGCAGCCCGTTGGTGCTAGTATGGAGTCAGGGGATGGATGAAGCGGAGAGCCCCGTTTGGAGTGAGGCTGCAAAGGGCATGCCAAAGGAAGTGTTTTGCTGTGCCAAGACTCGTGCTGCGCACGCTTTGTGCTTGGAGTGAGAAACAGGTTCCTTGGTGTTTTCTGCGAAACGCTTTAGCAGCCCGTTGGTGCTAGTATGGAGTCAGGGGATGGATGAAGCGGAGAGCCCCGTTTGGAGTGAGGCTGCAAAGGGCATGCCAAAGGAAGTGTTTTGCTGTGCCAAGACTCGTGCTGCGCACGCTTTGTGCTTGGAGTGAGAAACAGGTTCCTCGGTGTTTTCTGCGAAACGCTTTAGCAGCCCGTTGGTGCTAGTATGGAGTCAGGGGATGGATGAAGCGGAGAGCCCCGTTTGGAGTGAGGCTGCAAAGGGCATGCCAAAGGAAGTGTTTTGCTGTGCCAAGACTTGTGCTGCGCACGCTTTGTGCTTGGAGTGAGAAACAGGTTCCTTGGTGTTTTCTGCGAAACGCTTTAGCAGCCCGTTGGTGCTAGTATGGAGTCAGGGGATGGATGAAGCGGAGAGCCCCGTTTGGAGTGAGGCTGCAAAGGGCATGCCAAAGGAAGTGTTTTGCTGTGCCAAGACTCGTGCTGCGCACGCTTTGTGCTTGGAGTGAGAAACAGGTTCCTTGGTGTTTTCTGCGAAACGCTTTAGCAGCCCGTTGGTGCTAGTATGGAGTCAGGGGATGGATGAAGCGGAGAGCCCCGTTTGGAGTGAGGCTGCAAAGGGCATGCCAAAGGAAGTGTTTTGCTGTGCCAAGACTCGTGCTGCGCACGCTTTGTGCTTGGAGTGAGAAACAGGTTCCTTGGTGTTTTCTGCGAAACGCTTTAGCAGCCCTTTGGAGCTAGTATGGAGTCAGGGGATGGATGAAGCGGACAGCCCCGTTTGGAGTGAGGCTGCAAAGGGCATGCCAAGAGAAGTGTTTTGCTGTGCCAAGACTCGTGCTGCGCACGCTTTGTGGCTTGGAGTGAGAAACAGGTTCCTTGGTGTTTTCTGCGAAACGCTTTAGCAGCCCGTTGGTGCTAGTATGGAGTCAGGGGATGGATGAAGCGGAGAGCCCCGTTTGGAGTGAGGCTGCAAAGGGCATGCCAAAGGAAGTGTTTTGCTGTGCCAAGACTCGTGCTGCGCACGCTTTGTGCTTGGAGTGAGAAACAGGTTCCTTGGTGTTTTCTGCGAAACGCTTTAGCAGCCCGTTGGTGCTAGTATGGAGTCAGGGGATGGATGAAGCGGAGAGCCCCGTTTGGAGTGAGGCTGCAAAGGGCATGCCAAAGGAAGTGTTTTGCTGTGCCAAGACTCGTGCTGCGCACGCTTTGTGCTTGGAGTGAGAAACAGGTTCCTTGGTGTTTTCTGCGAAACGCTTTAGCAGCCCGTTGGTGCTAGTATGGAGTCAGGGGATGGATGAAGCGGAGAGCCCCGTTTGGAGTGAGGCTGCAAAGGGCATGCCAAAGGAAGTGTTTTGCTGTGCCAAGACTCGTGCTGCGCACGCTTTGTGGCTTGGAGTGAGAAACAGGTTCCTTGGTGTTTTCTGCGAAACGCTTTAGCAGCCCGTTGGTGCTAGTATGGAGTCAGGGGATGGATGAAGCGGAGAGCCCCGTTTGGAGTGAGGCTGCAAAGGGCATGCCAAGAGAAGTGTTTTGCTGTGCCAAGACTCGTGCTGCGCACGCTTTGTGCTTGGAGTGAGAAACAGGTTCCTCGGTGTTTTCTGCGAAACGCTTTAGCAGCCCGTTGGTGCTAGTATGGAGTCAGGGGATGGATGAAGCGGAGAGCCCCGTTTGGAGTGAGGCTGCAAAGGGCATGCCAAAGGAAGTGTTTTGCTGTGCCAAGACTCGTGCTGCGCACGCTTTGTGCTTGGAGTGAGAAACAGGTTCCTTGGTGTTTTCTGCGAAACGCTTTAGCAGCCCGTTGGTGCTAGTATGGAGTCAGGGGATGGATGAAGCGGAGAGCCCCGTTTGGAGTGAGGCTGCAAAGGGCATGCCAAAGGAAGTGTTTTGCTGTGCCAAGACTCGTGCTGCGCACGCTTTGTGCTTGGAGTGAGAAACAGGTTCCTTGGTGTTTTCTGCGAAACGCTTTAGCAGCCCGTTGGTGCTAGTATGGAGTCAGGGGATGGATGAAGCGGAGAGCCCCGTTTGGAGTGAGGCTGCAAAGGGCATGCCAAAGGAAGTGTTTTGCTGTGCCAAGACTCGTGCTGCGCACGCTTTGTGCTTGGAGTGAGAAACAGGTTCCTCGGTGTTTTCTGCGAAACGCTTTAGCAGCCCGTTGGTGCTAGTATGGAGTCAGGGGATGGATGAAGCGGAGAGCCCCGTTTGGAGTGAGGCTGCAAAGGGCATGCCAAAGGAAGTGTTTTGCTGTGCCAAGACTCGTGCTGCGCACGCTTTGTGCTTGGAGTGAGAAACAGGTTCCTTGGTGTTTTCTGCGAAACGCTTTAGCAGCCCGTTGGTGCTAGTATGGAGTCAGGGGATGGATGAAGCGGAGAGCCCCGTTTGGAGTGAGGCTGCAAAGGGCATGCCAAAGGAAGTGTTTTGCTGTGCCAAGACTCGTGCTGCGCACGCTTTGTGCTTGGAGTGAGAAACAGGTTCCTTGGTGTTTTCTGCGAAACGCTTTAGCAGCCCGTTGGTGCTAGTATGGAGTCAGGGGATGGATGAAGCGGAGAGCCCCGTTTGGAGTGAGGCTGCAAAGGACATGCCAAAGGAAGTGTTTTGCTGTGCCAAGACTCGTGCTGCGCACGCTTTGTGCTTGGAGTGAGAAACAGGTTCCTCGGTGTTTTCTGCGAAACGCTTTAGCAGCCCGTTGGTGCTAGTATGGAGTCAGGGGATGGATGAAGCGGAGAGCCCCGTTTGGAGTGAGGCTGCAAAGGGCATGCCAAAGGAAGTGTTTTGCTGTGCCAAGACTCGTGCTGCGCACGCTTTGTGCTTGGAGTGAGAAACAGGTTCCTCGGTGTTTTCTGCGAAACGCTTTAGCAGCCCGTTGGTGCTAGTATGGAGTCAGGGGATGGATGAAGCGGAGAGCCCCGTTTGGAGTGAGGCTGCAAAGGGCATGCCAAAGGAAGTGTTTTGCTGTGCCAAGACTTGTGCTGCGCACGCTTTGTGCTTGGAGTGAGAAACAGGTTCCTTGGTGTTTTCTGCGAAACGCTTTAGCAGCCCGTTGGTGCTAGTATGGAGTCAGGGGATGGATGAAGCGGAGAGCCCCGTTTGGAGTGAGGCTGCAAAGGGCATGCCAAAGGAAGTGTTGTGTTCTGCTGTGCCAAGACTCGTGCTGCGCACGCTTTGTGCTTGGAGTGAGAAACAGGTTCCTTGGTGTTTTCTGCGAAACGCTTTAGCAGCCCCGTTGGTGCTAGTATGGAGTCAGGGGATGGATGAAGCGGAGAGCCCCGTTTGGAGTGAGGCTGCAAAGGGCATGCCAAAGGAAGTGTTTTGCTGTGCCAAGACTCGTGCTGCGCACGCTTTGTGCTTGGAGTGAGAAACAGGTTCCTTGGTGTTTTCTGCGAAACGCTTTAGCAGCCCGTTGGTGCTAGTATGGAGTCAGGGGATGGATGAAGCGGAGAGTCCCGTTTGGAGTGAGGCTGCAAAGGGCATGCCAAAGGAAGTGTTTTGCTGTGCCAAGACTCGTGCTGCGCACGCTTTGTGCTTGGAGTGAGAAACAGGTTCCTTGGTGTTTTCTGCGAAACGCTTTAGCGGCCCGTTGGTGCTAGTATGGAGTCAGGGGATGGATGAAGCGGAGAGCCCCGTTTGGAGTGAGGCTGCAAAGGGCATGCCAAAGGAAGTGTTTTGCTGTGCCAAGACTCGTGCTGCACACGCTTTGTGCTTGGAGTGAGAAACAGGTTCCTCGGTGTTTTCTGCGAAACGCTTTAGCAGCCCGTTGGTGCTAGTATGGAGTCAGGGATGGATGAAGCGGAGAGCCCCGTTTGGAGTGAGGCTGCAAAGGGCATGCCAAAGGAAGTGTTTTGCTGTGCCAAGACTCGTGCTGCGCACGCTTTGTGCTTGGAGTGAGAAACAGGTTCCTTGGTGTTTTCTGCGAAACGCTTTAGCAGCCCGTTGGTGCTAGTATGGAGTCAGGGGATGGATGAAGCGGAGAGCCCCGTTTGGAGTGAGGCTGCAACGGGCATGCCAAAGGAAGTGTTTTGCTGTGCCAAGACTCGTGCTGCGCACGCTTTGTGCTTGGAGTGAGAAACAGGTTCCTTGGTGTTTTCTGCGAAACGCTTTAGCAGCCCGTTGGTGCTAGTATGGAGTCAGGGGATGGATGAAGCGGAGAGCCCCGTTTGGAGTGAGGCTGCAAAGGGCATGCCAAAGGAAGTGTTTTGCTGTGCCAAGACTCGTGCTGCGCACGCTTTGTGCTTGGAGTGAGAAACAGGTTCCTTGGTGTTTTCTGCGAAACGCTTTAGCAGCCCGTTGGTGCTAGTATGGAGTCAGGGGATGGATGAAGCGGAGAGCCCCGTTTGGAGTGAGGCTGCAAAGGGCATGCCAAAGGAAGTGTTTTGCTGTGCCAAGACTCGTGCTGCGCACGCTTTGTGCTTGGAGTGAGAAACAGGTTCCTTGGTGTTTTCTGCGAAACGCTTTAGCAGCCCGTTGGTGCTAGTATGGAGTCAGGGGATGGATGAAGCGGAGAGCCCCGTTTGGAGTGAGGCTGCAAAGGGCATGCCAAAGGAAGTGTTTTGCTGTGCCAAGACTCGTGCTGCGCACGCTTTGTGCTTGGAGTGAGAAACAGGTTCCTCGGTGTTTTCTGCGAAACGCTTTAGCAGCCCGTTGGTGCTAGTATGGAGTCAGGGGATGGATGAAGCGGAGAGCCCCGTTTGGAGTGAGGCTGCAAAGGGCATGCCAAGAGAAGTGTTTTGCTGTGCCAAGACTCGTGCTGCGCACGCTTTGTGCTTGGAGTGAGAAACAGGTTCCTTGGTGTTTTCTGCGAAACGCTTTAGCAGCCCGTTGGTGCTAGTATGGAGTCAGGGGATGGATGAAGCGGAGAGCCCCGTTTGGAGTGAGGCTGCAAAGGGCATGCCAAAGGAAGTGTTTTGCTGTGCCAAGACTCGTGCTGCGCACGCTTTGTGCTTGGAGTGAGAAACAGGTTCCTTGGTGTTTTCTGCGAAACGCTTTAGCAGCCCGTTGGTGCTAGTATGGAGTCAGGGGATGGATGAAGCGGAGAGCCCCGTTTGGAGTGAGGCTGCAAAGGGCATGCCAAAGGAAGTGTTTTGCTGTGCCAAGACTCGTGCTGCGCACGCTTTGTGCTTGGAGTGAGAAACAGGTTCCTTGGTGTTTTCTGCGAAACGCTTTAGCAGCCCGTTGGTGCTAGTATGGAGTCAGGGGATGGATGAAGCGGAGAGCCCCGTTTGGAGTGAGGCTGCAAAGGGCATGCCAAAGGAAGTGTTTTGCTGTGCCAAGACTCGTGCTGCGCACGCTTTGTGCTTGGAGTGAGAAACAGGTTCCTTGGTGTTTTCTGCGAAACGCTTTAGCGGCCCGTTGGTGCTAGTATGGAGTCAGGGGATGGATGAAGCGGAGAGCCCCGTTTGGAGTGAGGCTGCAAAGGGCATGCCAAAGGAAGTGTTTTGCTGTGCCAAGACTCGTGCTGCGCACGCTTTGTGCTTGGAGTGAGAAACAGGTTCCTCGGTGTTTTCTGCGAAACGCTTTAGCGGCCCGTTGGTGCTAGTATGGAGTCAGGGGATGGATGAAGCGGAGAGCCCCGTTTGGAGTGAGGCTGCAAAGGGCATGCCAAAGGAAGTGTTTTGCTGTGCCAAGACTCGTGCTGCGCACGCTTTGTGCTTGGAGTGAGAAACAGGTTCCTTGGTGTTTTCTGCGAAACGCTTTAGCGGCCCGTTGGTGCTAGTATGGAGTCAGGGGATGGATGAAGCGGAGAGCCCCGTTTGGAGTGAGGCTGCAAAGGGCATGCCAAAGGAAGTGTTTTGCTGTGCCAAGACTCGTGCTGCGCACGCTTTGTGCTTGGAGTGAGAAACAGGTTCCTTGGTGTTTTCTGCGAAACGCTTTAGCAGCCCGTTGGTGCTAGTATGGAGTCAGGGGATGGATGAAGCGGAGAGCCCCGTTTGGAGTGAGGCTGCAAAGGGCATGCCAAAGGAAGTGTTTTGCTGTGCCAAGACTCGTGCTGCGCACGCTTTGTGCTTGGAGTGAGAAACAGGTTCCTTGGTGTTTTCTGCGAAACGCTTTAGCAGCCCGTTGGTGCTAGTATGGAGTCAGGGGATGGATGAAGCGGAGAGCCCCGTTTGGAGTGAGGCTGCAAAGGGCATGCCAAGAGAAGTGTTTTGCTGTGCCAAGACTCGTGCTGCGCACGCTTTGTGCTTGGAGTGAGAAACAGGTTCCTTGGTGTTTTCTGCGAAACGCTTTAGCAGCCCGTTGGTGCTAGTATGGAGTCAGGGGATGGATGAAGCGGAGAGCCCCGTTTGGAGTGAGGCTGCAAAGGGCATGCCAAAGGAAGTGTTTTGCTGTGCCAAGACTCGTGCTGCGCACGCTTTGTGCTTGGAGTGAGAAACAGGTTCCTTGGTGTTTTCTGCGAAACGCTTTAGCAGCCCGTTGGTGCTAGTATGGAGTCAGGGGATGGATGAAGCGGAGAGCCCCGTTTGGAGTGAGGCTGCAAAGGGCATGCCAAAGGAAGTGTTTTGCTGTGCCAAGACTCGTGCTGCGCACGCTTTGTGCTTGGAGTGAGAAACAGGTTCCTTGGTGTTTTCTGCGAAACGCTTTAGCAGCCCGTTGGTGCTAGTATGGAGTCAGGGGATGGATGAAGCGGAGAGCCCCGTTTGGAGTGAGGCTGCAAAGGGCATGCCAAAGGAAGTGTTTTGCTGTGCCAAGACTCGTGCTGCGCACGCTTTGTGCTTGGAGTGAGAAACAGGTTCCTTGGTGTTTTCTGCGAAACGCTTTAGCAGCCCGTTGGTGCTAGTATGGAGTCAGGGGATGGATGAAGCGGAGAGCCCCGTTTGGAGTGAGGCTGCAAAGGGCATGCCAAGAGAAGTGTTTTGCTGTGCCAAGACTCGTGCTGCGCACGCTTTGTGCTTGGAGTGAGAAACAGGTTCCTTGGTGTTTTCTGCGAAACGCTTTAGCAGCCCGTTGGTGCTAGTATGGAGTCAGGGGATGGATGAAGCGGAGAGCCCCGTTTGGAGTGAGGCTGCAAAGGGCATGCCAAAGGAAGTGTTTTGCTGTGCCAAGACTCGTGCTGCGCACGCTTTGTGCTTGGAGTGAGAAACAGGTTCCTCGGTGTTTTCTGCGAAACGCTTTAGCAGCCCGTTGGTGCTAGTATGGAGTCAGGGGATGGATGAAGCGGAGAGCCCCGTTTGGAGTGAGGCTGCAAAGGGCATGCCAAAGGAAGTGTTTTGCTGTGCCAAGACTCGTGCTGCGCACGCTTTGTGCTTGGAGTGAGAAACAGGTTCCTTGGTGTTTTCTGCGAAACGCTTTAGCGGCCCGTTGGTGCTAGTATGGAGTCAGGGGATGGATGAAGCGGAGAGCCCCGTTTGGAGTGAGGCTGCAAAGGGCATGCCAAGAGAAGTGTTTTGCTGTGCCAAGACTCGTGCTGCGCACGCTTTGTGCTTGGAGTGAGAAACAGGTTCCTTGGTGTTTTCTGCGAAACGCTTTAGCAGCCCGTTGGTGCTAGTATGGAGTCAGGGGATGGATGAAGCGGAGAGCCCCGTTTGGAGTGAGGCTGCAAAGGGCATGCCAAAGGAAGTGTTTTGCTGTGCCAAGACTCGTGCTGCGCACGCTTTGTGCTTGGAGTGAGAAACAGGTTCCTCGGTGTTTTCTGCGAAACGCTTTAGCAGCCCGTTGGTGCTAGTATGGAGTCAGGGGATGGATGAAGCGGAGAGCCCCGTTTGGAGTGAGGCTGCAAAGGGCATGCCAAAGGAAGTGTTTTGCTGTGCCAAGACTCGTGCTGCGCACGCTTTGTGCTTGGAGTGAGAAACAGGTTCCTTGGTGTTTTCTGCGAAACGCTTTAGCAGCCCGTTGGTGCTAGTATGGAGTCAGGGGATGGATGAAGCGGAGAGCCCCGTTTGGAGTGAGGCTGCAAAGGGCATGCCAAGAGAAGTGTTTTGCTGTGCCAAGACTCGTGCTGCGCACGCTTTGTGCTTGGAGTGAGAAACAGGTTCCTTGGTGTTTTCTGCGAAACGCTTTAGCAGCCCGTTGGTGCTAGTATGGAGTCAGGGGATGGATGAAGCGGAGAGCCCCGTTTGGAGTGAGGCTGCAAAGGGCATGCCAAAGGAAGTGTTTTGCTGTGCCAAGACTCGTGCTGCGCACGCTTTGTGCTTGGAGTGAGAAACAGGTTCCTTGGTGTTTTCTGCGAAACGCTTTAGCAGCCCGTTGATGCTAGTATGGAGTCAGGGGATGGATGAAGCGGAGAGCCCCGTTTGGAGTGAGGCTGCAAAGGGCATGCCAAGAGAAGTGTTTTGCTGTGCCAAGACTCGTGCTGCGCACGCTTTGTGCTTGGAGTGAGAAACAGGTTCCTTGGTGTTTTCTGCGAAACGCTTTAGCAGCCCGTTGGTGCTAGTATGGAGTCAGGGGATGGATGAAGCGGAGAGCCCCGTTTGGAGTGAGGCTGCAAAGGGCATGCCAAAGGAAGTGTTTTGCTGTGCCAAGACTCGTGCTGCGCACGCTTTGTGCTTGGAGTGAGAAACAGGTTCCTTGGTGTTTTCTGCGAAACGCTTTAGCAGCCCGTTGGTGCTAGTATGGAGTCAGGGGATGGATGAAGCGGAGAGCCCCGTTTGGAGTGAGGCTGCAAAGGGCATGCCAAAGGAAGTGTTTTGCTGTGCCAAGACTCGTGCTGCGCACGCTTTGTGCTTGGAGTGAGAAACAGGTTCCTTGGTGTTTTCTGCGAAACGCTTTAGCAGCCCGTTGATGCTAGTATGGAGTCAGGGGATGGATGAAGCGGACAGCCCCGTTTGGAGTGAGGCTGCAAAGGGCATGCCAAGAGAAGTGTTTTGCTGTGCCAAGACTCGTGCTGCGCACGCTTTGTGCTTGGAGTGAGAAACAGGTTCCTTGGTGTTTTCTGCGAAACGCTTTAGCAGCCCGTTGGTGCTAGTATGGAGTCAGGGGATGGATGAAGCGGAGAGCCCCGTTTGGAGTGAGGCTGCAAAGGGCATGCCAAAGGAAGTGTTTTGCTGTGCCAAGACTCGTGCTGCGCACGCTTTGTGCTTGGAGTGAGAAACAGGTTCCTTGGTGTTTTCTGCGAAACGCTTTAGCAGCCCGTTGGTGCTAGTATGGAGTCAGGGGATGGATGAAGCGGAGAGTCCCGTTTGGAGTGAGGCTGCAAAGGGCATGCCAAAGGAAGTGTTTTGCTGTGCCAAGACTCGTGCTGCGCACGCTTTGTGCTTGGAGTGAGAAACAGGTTCCTTGGTGTTTTCTGCGAAACGCTTTAGCGGCCCGTTGGTGCTAGTATGGAGTCAGGGGATGGATGAAGCGGAGAGCCCCGTTTGGAGTGAGGCTGCAAAGGGCATGCCAAAGGAAGTGTTTTGCTGTGCCAAGACTCGTGCTGCACACGCTTTGTGCTTGGAGTGAGAAACAGGTTCCTCGGTGTTTTCTGCGAAACGCTTTAGCAGCCCGTTGGTGCTAGTATGGAGTCAGGGGATGGATGAAGCGGAGAGCCCCGTTTGGAGTGAGGCTGCAAAGGGCATGCCAAAGGAAGTGTTTTGCTGTGCCAAGACTCGTGCTGCGCACGCTTTGTGCTTGGAGTGAGAAACAGGTTCCTTGGTGTTTTCTGCGAAACGCTTTAGCAGCCCGTTGGTGCTAGTATGGAGTCAGGGGATGGATGAAGCGGAGAGCCCCGTTTGGAGTGAGGCTGCAACGGGCATGCCAAAGGAAGTGTTTTGCTGTGCCAAGACTCGTGCTGCGCACGCTTTGTGCTTGGAGTGAGAAACAGGTTCCTTGGTGTTTTCTGCGAAACGCTTTAGCAGCCCGTTGGTGCTAGTATGGAGTCAGGGGATGGATGAAGCGGAGAGCCCCGTTTGGAGTGAGGCTGCAAAGGGCATGCCAAAGGAAGTGTTTTGCTGTGCCAAGACTCGTGCTGCGCACGCTTTGTGCTTGGAGTGAGAAACAGGTTCCTTGGTGTTTTCTGCGAAACGCTTTAGCAGCCCTTTGGAGCTAGTATGGAGTCAGGGGATGGATGAAGCGGACAGCCCCGTTTGGAGTGAGGCTGCAAAGGGCATGCCAAGAGAAGTGTTTTGCTGTGCCAAGACTCGTGCTGCGCACGCTTTGTGGTTGGAGTGAGAAACAGGTTCCTTGGTGTTTTCTGCGAAACGCTTTAGCAGCCCGTTGGTGCTAGTATGGAGTCAGGGGATGGATGAAGCGGAGAGCCCCGTTTGGAGTGAGGCTGCAAAGGGCATGCCAAAGGAAGTGTTTTGCTGTGCCAAGACTCGTGCTGCGCACGCTTTGTGCTTGGAGTGAGAAACAGGTTCCTTGGTGTTTTCTGCGAAACGCTTTAGCAGCCCGTTGGTGCTAGTATGGAGTCAGGGGATGGATGAAGCGGAGAGCCCCGTTTGGAGTGAGGCTGCAAAGGGCATGTCAAAGGAAGTGTTTTGCTGTGCCAAGACTCGTGCTGCGCACGCTTTGTGCTTGGAGTGAGAAACAGGTTCCTTGGTGTTTTCTGCGAAACGCTTTAGCAGCCCGTTGGTGCTAGTATGGAGTCAGGGGATGGATGAAGCGGAGAGCCCCGTTTGGAGTGAGGCTGCAAAGGGCATGCCAAAGGAAGTGTTTTGCTGTGCCAAGACTCGTGCTGCGCACGCTTTGTGCTTGGAGTGAGAAACAGGTTCCTTGGTGTTTTCTGCGAAACGCTTTAGCGGCCGTTGGTGCTAGTATGGAGTCAGGGGATGGATGAAGCGGAGAGCCCCGTTTGGAGTGAGGCTGCAAAGGGCATGCCAAAGGAAGTGTTTTGCTGTGCCAAGACTCGTGCTGCGCACGCTTTGTGCTTGGAGTGAGAAACAGGTTCCTCGGTGTTTTCTGCGAAACGCTTTAGCAGCCCGTTGGTGCTAGTATGGAGTCAGGGGATGGATGAAGCGGAGAGCCCCGTTTGGAGTGAGGCTGCAAAGGGCATGCCAAAGGAAGTGTTTTGCTGTGCCAAGACTCGTGCTGCGCACGCTTTGTGCTTGGAGTGAGAAACAGGTTCCTCGGTGTTTTCTGCGAAACGCTTTAGCAGCCCGTTGGTGCTAGTATGGAGTCAGGGGATGGATGAAGCGGAGAGCCCCGTTTGGAGTGAGGCTGCAAAGGGCATGCCAAAGGAAGTGTTTTGCTGTGCCAAGACTCGTGCTGCGCACGCTTTGTGCTTGGAGTGAGAAACAGGTTCCTCGGTGTTTTCTGCGAAACGCTTTAGCAGCCCGTTGGTGCTAGTATGGAGTCAGGGGATGGATGAAGCGGAGAGCCCCGTTTGGAGTGAGGCTGCAAAGGGCATGCCAAAGGAAGTGTTTTGCTGTGCCAAGACTCGTGCTGCGCACGCTTTGTGCTTGGAGTGAGAAACAGGTTCCTTGGTGTTTTCTGCGAAACGCTTTAGCAGCCCGTTGGTGCTAGTATGGAGTCAGGGGATGGATGAAGCGGAGAGCCCCGTTTGGAGTGAGGCTGCAAAGGGCATGCCAAGAGAAGTGTTTTGCTGTGCCAAGACTCGTGCTGCGCACGCTTTGTGCTTGGAGTGAGAAACAGGTTCCTCGGTGTTTCTGCGAAACGCTTTAGCAGCCCGTTGGTGCTAGCATGGAGTCAGGGGATGGATGAAGCGGAGAGCCCCGTTTGGAGTGAGGCTGCAAAGGGCATGCCAAAGGAAGTGTTTTGCTGTGCCAAGACTCGTGCTGCGCACGCTTTGTGGTTGGAGTGAGAAACAGGTTCCTTGGTGTTTTCTGCGAAACGCTTTAGCAGCCCGTTGGTGCTAGCATGGAGTCAGGGGATGGATGAAGCGGAGAGCCCCGTTTGGAGTGAGGCTGCAAAGGGCATGCCAAAGGAAGTGTTTTGCTGTGCCAAGACTCGTGCTGCGCACGCTTTGTGCTTGGAGTGAGAAACAGGTTCCTTGGTGTTTTCTGCGAAACGCTTTAGCAGCCCGTTGGTGCTAGTATGGAGTCAGGGGATGGATGAAGCGGAGAGCCCCGTTTGGAGTGAGGCTGCAAAGGGCATGCCAAAGGAAGTGTTTTGCTGTGCCAAGACTCGTGCTGCGCACGCTTTGTGGTTGGAGTGAGAAACAGGTTCCTTGGTGTTTTCTGCGAAACGCTTTAGCAGCCCGTTGGTGCTAGTATGTAGTCAGGGGATGGATGAAGCGGAGAGCCCCGTTTGGAGTGAGGTTGCAAAGGGCATGCCAAGAGAAGTGTTTTGCTGTGCCAAGACTCGTGCTGCGCACGCTTTGTGCTTGGAGTGAGAAACAGGTTCCTTGGTGTTTTCTGCGAAACGCTTTAGCAGCCCGTTGGTGCTAGTATGGAGTCAGGGGATGGATGAAGCGGAGAGCCCCGTTTGGAGTGAGGCTGCAAAGGGCATGCCAAAGGAAGTGTTTTGCTGTGCCAAGACTCGTGCTGCGCACGCTTTGTGCTTGGAGTGAGAAACAGGTTCCTTGGTGTTTTCTGCGAAACGCTTTAGCAGCCCGTTGGTGCTAGTATGGAGTCAGGGGATGGATGAAGCGGAGAGCCCCGTTTGGAGTGAGGCTGCAAAGGGCATGCCAAAGGAAGTGTTTTGCTGTGCCAAGACTCGTGCTGCGCACGCTTTGTGCTTGGAGTGAGAAACAGGTTCCTTGGTGTTTTCTGCGAAACGCTTTAGCCGCCCGTTGGTGCTAGTATGGAGTCAGGGGATGGATGAAGCGGAGAGCCCCGTTTGGAGTGAGGCTGCAAAGGGCATGCCAAAGGAAGTGTTTTGCTGTGCCAAGACTCGTGCTGCGCACGCTTTGTGCTTGGAGTGAGAAACAGGTTCCTTGGTGTTTTCTGCGAAACGCTTTAGAAGCCCGTTTGTGCTAGTATGGAGTCAGGGGATGGATGAAGCGGAGAGCCCCGTTTGGAGTGAGGCTGCAAAGGGCATGCCAAGAGAAGTGTTTTGCTGTGCCAAGACTCGTGCTGCGCACGCTTTGTGCTTGGAGTGAGAAACAGGTTCCTTGGTGTTTTCTGCGAAACGCTTTAGCAGCCCGTTGGTGCTAGTATGGAGTCAGGGGATGGATGAAGCGGAGAGCCCCGTTTGGAGTGAGGCTGCAAAGGGCATGCCAAAGGAAGTGTTTTGCTGTGCCAAGACTCGTGCTGCGCACGCTTTGTGCTTGGAGTGAGAAACAGGTTCCTCGGTGTTTTCTGCGAAACGCTTTAGCAGCCCGTTGGTGCTAGTATGGAGTCAGGGGATGGATGAAGCGGAGAGCCCCGTTTGGAGTGAGGCTGCAAAGGGCATGCCAAAGGAAGTGTTTTGCTGTGCCAAGACTCGTGCTGCGCACGCTTTGTGCTTGGAGTGAGAAACAGGTTCCTTGGTGTTTTCTGCGAAACGCTTTAGCAGCCCGTTGGTGCTAGTATGGAGTCAGGGGATGGATGAAGCGGAGAGCCCCGTTTGGAGTGAGGCTGCAAAGGGCATGCCAAAGGAAGTGTTTTGCTGTGCCAAGACTCGTGCTGCGCACGCTTTGTGCTTGGAGTGAGAAACAGGTTCCTTGGTGTTTTCTGCGAAACGCTTTAGCAGCCCGTTGGTGCTAGTATGGAGTCAGGGGATGGATGAAGCGGAGAGCCCCGTTTGGAGTGAGGCTGCAAAGGGCATGCCAAGAGAAGTGTTTTGCTGTGCCAAGACTCGTGCTGCGCACGCTTTGTGGTTGGAGTGAGAAACAGGTTCCTTGGTGTTTTCTGCGAAACGCTTTAGCAGCCCGTTGGTGCTAGTATGGAGTCAGGGGATGGATGAAGCGGAGAGCCCCGTTTGGAGTGAGGCTGCAAAGGGCATGCCAAAGGAAGTGTTTTGCTGTGCCAAGACTCGTGCTGCGCACGCTTTGTGCTTGGAGTGAGAAACAGGTTCCTTGGTGTTTTCTGCGAAACGCTTTAGCAGCCCGTTGGTGCTAGTATGGAGTCAGGGGATGGATGAAGCGGAGAGCCCCGTTTGGAGTGAGGCTGCAAAGGGCATGCCAAAGGAAGTGTTTTGCTGTGCCAAGACTCGTGCTGCGCACGCTTTGTGCTTGGAGTGAGAAACAGGTTCCTCGGTGTTTTCTGCGAAACGCTTTAGCAGCCCGTTGGTGCTAGTATGGAGTCATGGGATGGATGAAGCGGAGAGCCCCGTTTGGAGTGAGGCTGCAAAGGGCATGCCAAGAGAAGTGTTTTGCTGTGCCAAGACTCGTGCTGCGCACGCTTTGTGCTTGGAGTGAGAAACAGGTTCCTCGGTGTTTTCTGCGAAACGCTTTAGCAGCCCGTTGGTGCTAGTATGGAGTCAGGGGATGGATGAAGCGGAGAGCCCCGTTTGGAGTGAGGCTGCAAAGGGCATGCCAAGAGAAGTGTTTTGCTGTGCCAAGACTCGTGCTGCGCACGCTTTGTGGTTGGAGTGAGAAACAGGTTCCTTGGTGTTTTCTGCGAAACGCTTTAGCAGCCCGTTGGTGCTAGTATGGAGTCAGGGGATGGATGAAGCGGAGAGCCCCGTTTGGAGTGAGGCTGCAAAGGGCATGCCAAAGGAAGTGTTTTGCTGTGCCAAGACTCGTGCTGCGCACGCTTTGTGCTTGGAGTGAGAAACAGGTTCCTTGGTGTTTTCTGCGAAACGCTTTAGCAGCCCGTTGGTGCTAGTATGGAGTCAGGGGATGGATGAAGCGGAGAGCCCCGTTTGGAGTGAGGCTGCAAAGGGCATGCCAAAGGAAGTGTTTTGCTGTGCCAAGACTCGTGCTGCGCACGCTTTGTGCTTGGAGTGAGAAACAGGTTCCTTGGTGTTTTCTGCGAAACGCTTTAGCAGCCCGTTGGTGCTAGTATGGAGTCAGGGGATGGATGAAGCGGAGAGCCCCGTTTGGAGTGAGGCTGCAAAGGGCATGCCAAGAGAAGTGTTTTGCTGTGCCAAGACTCGTGCTGCGCACGCTTTGTGCTTGGAGTGAGAAACAGGTTCCTTGGTGTTTTCTGCGAAACGCTTTAGCAGCCCGTTGGTGCTAGTATGGAGTCAGGGGATGGATGAAGCGGAGAGCCCCGTTTGGAGTGAGGCTGCAAAGGGCATGCCAAAGGAAGTGTTTTGCTGTGCCAAGACTCGTGCTGCACACGCTTTGTGCTTGGAGTGAGAAACAGGTTCCTTGGTGTTTTCTGCGAAACGCTTTAGCAGCCCGTTGGTGCTAGTATGGAGTCAGGGGATGGATGAAGCGGAGAGCCCCGTTTGGAGTGAGGCTGCAAAGGGCATGCCAAAGGAAGTGTTTTGCTGTGCCAAGACTCGTGCTGCGCACGCTTTGTGCTTGGAGTGAGAAACAGGTTCCTTGGTGTTTTCTGCGAAACGCTTTAGCAGCCCGTTGGTGCTAGTATGGAGTCAGGGCATGGATGAAGCGGAGAGCCCCGTTTGGAGTGAGGCTGCAAAGGGCATGCCAAAGGAAGTGTTTTGCTGTGCCAAGACTCGTGCTGCGCACGCTTTGTGCTTGGAGTGAGAAACAGGTTCCTTGGTGTTTTCTGCGAAACGCTTTAGCAGCCCGTTGGTGCTAGTATGGAGTCAGGGGATGGATGAAGCGGAGAGCCCCGTTTGGAGTGAGGCTGCAAAGGGCATGCCAAAGGAAGTGTTTTGCTGTGCCAAGACTCGTGCTGCGCACGCTTTGTGGTTGGAGTGAGAAACAGGTTCCTTGGTGTTTTCTGCGAAACGCTTTAGCGGCCCGTTGGTGCTAGTATGGAGTCAGGGGATGGATGAAGCGGAGAGCCCCGTTTGGAGTGAGGCTGCAAAGGGCATGCCAAGAGAAGTGTTTTGCTGTGCCAAGACTCGTGCTGCGCACGCTTTGTGCTTGGAGTGAGAAACAGGTTCCTTGGTGTTTTCTGCGAAACGCTTTAGCAGCCCGTTGGTGCTAGTATGGAGTCAGGGGATGGATGAAGCGGAGAGCCCCGTTTGGAGTGAGGCTGCAAAGGGCATGTCAAAGGAAGTGTTTTGCTGTGCCAAGACTCGTGCTGCGCACGCTTTGTGCTTGGAGTGAGAAACAGGTTCCTTGGTGTTTTCTGCGAAACGCTTTAGCAGCCCGTTGGTGCTAGTATGGAGTCAGGGGATGGATGAAGCGGAGAGCCCCGTTTGGAGTGAGGCTGCAAAGGGCATGCCAAAGGAAGTGTTTTGCTGTGCCAAGACTCGTGCTGCGCACGCTTTGTGCTTGGAGTGAGAAACAGGTTCCTTGGTGTTTTCTGCGAAACGCTTTAGCGGCCCGTTGGTGCTAGTATGGAGTCAGGGGATGGATGAAGCGGAGAGCCCCGTTTGGAGTGAGGCTGCAAAGGGCATGCCAAAGGAAGTGTTTTGCTGTGCCAAGACTCGTGCTGCGCACGCTTTGTGGTTGGAGTGAGAAACAGGTTCCTCGGTGTTTTCTGCGAAACGCTTTAGCAGCCCGTTGGTGCTAGTATGGAGTCAGGGGATGGATGAAGCGGAGAGCCCCGTTTGGAGTGAGGCTGCAAAGGGCATGCCAAAGGAAGTGTTTTGCTGTGCCAAGACTCGTGCTGCGCACGCTTTGTGCTTGGAGTGAGAAACAGGTTCCTCGGTGTTTTCTGCGAAACGCTTTAGCAGCCCGTTGGTGCTAGTATGGAGTCAGGGGATGGATGAAGCGGAGAGCCCCGTTTGGAGTGAGGCTGCAAAGGGCATGTCAAAGGAAGTGTTTTGCTGTGCCAAGACTCGTGCTGCGCACGCTTTGTGCTTGGAGTGAGAAACAGGTTCCTTGGTGTTTTCTGCGAAACGCTTTAGCAGCCCGTTGGTGCTAGCATGGAGTCAGGGGATGGATGAAGCGGAGAGCCCCGTTTGGAGTGAGGCTGCAAAGGGCATGCCAAAGGAAGTGTTTTGCTGTGCCAAGACTCGTGCTGCGCACGCTTTGTGCTTGGAGTGAGAAACAGGTTCCTTGGTGTTTTCTGCGAAACGCTTTAGCGGCCCGTTGGTGCTAGTATGGAGTCAGGGGATGGATGAAGCGGAGAGCCCCGTTTGGAGTGAGGCTGCAAAGGGCATGCCAAAGGAAGTGTTTTGCTGTGCCAAGACTCGTGCTGCGCACGCTTTGTGCTTGGAGTGAGAAACAGGTTCCTCGGTGTTTTCTGCGAAACGCTTTAGCAGCCCGTTGGTGCTAGTATGGAGTCAGGGGATGGATGAAGCGGAGAGCCCCGTTTGGAGTGAGGCTGCAAAGGGCATGCCAAAGGAAGTGTTTTGCTGTGCCAAGACTCGTGCTGCGCACGCTTTGTGCTTGGAGTGAGAAACAGGTTCCTTGGTGTTTTCTGCGAAACGCTTTAGCAGCCCGTTGGTGCTAGTATGGAGTCAGGGGATGGATGAAGCGGAGAGCCCCGTTTGGAGTGAGGCTGCAAAGGGCATGCCAAGAGAAGTGTTTTGCTGTGCCAAGACTCGTGCTGCGCACGCTTTGTGCTTGGAGTGAGAAACAGGTTCCTCGGTGTTTTCTGCGAAACGCTTTAGCAGCCCGTTGGTGCTAGCATGGAGTCAGGGGATGGATGAAGCGGAGAGCCCCGTTTGGAGTGAGGCTGCAAAGGGCATGCCAAAGGAAGTGTTTTGCTGTGCCAAGACTCGTGCTGCGCACGCTTTGTGCTTGGAGTGAGAAACAGGTTCCTTGGTGTTTTCTGCGAAACGCTTTAGCAGCCCGTTGGTGCTAGCATGGAGTCAGGGGATGGATGAAGCGGAGAGCCCCGTTTGGAGTGAGGCTGCAAAGGGCATGCCAAAGGAAGTGTTTTGCTGTGCCAAGACTCGTGCTGCGCACGCTTTGTGCTTGGAGTGAGAAACAGGTTCCTTGGTGTTTTCTGCGAAACGCTTTAGCAGCCCGTTGGTGCTAGTATGGAGTCAGGGGATGGATGAAGCGGAGAGCCCCGTTTGGAGTGAGGCTGCAAAGGGCATGCCAAAGGAAGTGTTTTGCTGTGCCAAGACTCGTGCTGCGCACGCTTTGTGGTTGGAGTGAGAAACAGGTTCCTTGGTGTTTTCTGCGAAACGCTTTAGCAGCCCGTTTGTGCTAGTATGGAGTCAGGGGATGGATGAAGCGGAGAGCCCCGTTTGGAGTGAGGCTGCAAAGGGCATGCCAAAGGAAGTGTTTTGCTGTGCCAAGACTCGTGCTGCGCACGCTTTGTGGTTGGAGTGAGAAACAGGTTCCTTGGTGTTTTCTGCGAAACGCTTTAGCAGCCCGTTGGTGCTAGTATGGAGTCAGGGGATGGATGAAGCGGAGAGCCCCGTTTGGAGTGAGGCTGCAAAGGGCATGCCAAAGGAAGTGTTTTGCTGTGCCAAGACTCGTGCTGCGCACGCTTTGTGCTTGGAGTGAGAAACAGGTTCCTTGGTGTTTTCTGCGAAACGCTTTAGCAGCCCGTTGGTGCTAGTATGGAGTCAGGGGATGGATGAAGCGGAGAGCCCCGTTTGGAGTGAGGCTGCAAAGGGCATGCCAAAGGAAGTGTTTTGCTGTGCCAAGACTCGTGCTGCGCACGCTTTGTGCTTGGAGTGAGAAACAGGTTCCTTGGTGTTTTCTGCGAAACGCTTTAGCAGCCCGTTTGTGCTAGTATGGAGTCAGGGGATGGATGAAGCGGAGAGCCCCGTTTGGAGTGAGGCTGCAAAGGGCATGCCAAGAGAAGTGTTTTGCTGTGCCAAGACTCGTGCTGCGCACGCTTTGTGCTTGGAGTGAGAAACAGGTTCCTTGGTGTTTTCTGCGAAACGCTTTAGCAGCCCGTTGGTGCTAGTATGGAGTCAGGGGATGGATGAAGCGGAGAGCCCCGTTTGGAGTGAGGCTGCAAAGGGCATGCCAAAGGAAGTGTTTTGCTGTGCCAAGACTCGTGCTGCGCACGCTTTGTGCTTGGAGTGAGAAACAGGTTCCTCGGTGTTTTCTGCGAAACGCTTTAGCAGCCCGTTGGTGCTAGTATGGAGTCAGGGGATGGATGAAGCGGAGAGCCCCGTTTGGAGTGAGGCTGCAAAGGGCATGCCAAAGGAAGTGTTTTGCTGTGCCAAGACTTGTGCTGCGCACGCTTTGTGCTTGGAGTGAGAAACAGGTTCCTTGGTGTTTTCTGCGAAACGCTTTAGCAGCCCGTTGGTGCTAGTATGGAGTCAGGGGATGGATGAAGCGGAGAGCCCCGTTTGGAGTGAGGCTGCAAAGGGCATGCCAAGAGAAGTGTTTTGCTGTGCCAAGACTCGTGCTGCGCACGCTTTGTGGTTGGAGTGAGAAACAGGTTCCTTGGTGTTTTCTGCGAAACGCTTTAGCAGCCCGTTGGTGCTAGTATGGAGTCAGGGGATGGATGAAGCGGAGAGCCCCGTTTGGAGTGAGGCTGCAAAGGGCATGCCAAAGGAAGTGTTTTGCTGTGCCAAGACTCGTGCTGCGCACGCTTTGTGCTTGGAGTGAGAAACAGGTTCCTTGGTGTTTTCTGCGAAACGCTTTAGCAGCCCGTTGGTGCTAGTATGGAGTCAGGGGATGGATGAAGCGGAGAGCCCCGTTTGGAGTGAGGCTGCAAAGGGCATGCCAAAGGAAGTGTTTTGCTGTGCCAAGACTCGTGCTGCGCACGCTTTGTGCTTGGAGTGAGAAACAGGTTCCTCGGTGTTTTCTGCGAAACGCTTTAGCAGCCCGTTGGTGCTAGTATGGAGTCATGGGATGGATGAAGCGGAGAGCCCCGTTTGGAGTGAGGCTGCAAAGGGCATGCCAAGAGAAGTGTTTTGCTGTGCCAAGACTCGTGCTGCGCACGCTTTGTGCTTGGAGTGAGAAACAGGTTCCTCGGTGTTTTCTGCGAAACGCTTTAGCAGCCCGTTGGTGCTAGTATGGAGTCAGGGGATGGATGAAGCGGAGAGCCCCGTTTGGAGTGAGGCTGCAAAGGGCATGCCAAGAGAAGTGTTTTGCTGTGCCAAGACTCGTGCTGCGCACGCTTTGTGGTTGGAGTGAGAAACAGGTTCCTTGGTGTTTTCTGCGAAACGCTTTAGCAGCCCGTTGGTGCTAGTATGGAGTCAGGGGATGGATGAAGCGGAGAGCCCCGTTTGGAGTGAGGCTGCAAAGGGCATGCCAAAGGAAGTGTTTTGCTGTGCCAAGACTCGTGCTGCGCACGCTTTGTGCTTGGAGTGAGAAACAGGTTCCTTGGTGTTTTCTGCGAAACGCTTTAGCAGCCCGTTGGTGCTAGTATGGAGTCAGGGGATGGATGAAGCGGAGAGCCCCGTTTGGAGTGAGGCTGCAAAGGGCATGCCAAAGGAAGTGTTTTGCTGTGCCAAGACTCGTGCTGCGCACGCTTTGTGCTTGGAGTGAGAAACAGGTTCCTCGGTGTTTTCTGCGAAACGCTTTAGCAGCCCGTTGGTGCTAGTATGGAGTCAGGGGATGGATGAAGCGGAGAGCCCCGTTTGGAGTGAGGCTGCAAAGGGCATGCCAAAGGAAGTGTTTTGCTGTGCCAAGACTCGTGCTGCGCACGCTTTGTGCTTGGAGTGAGAAACAGGTTCCTCGGTGTTTTCTGCGAAACGCTTTAGCAGCCCGTTGGTGCTAGTATGGAGTCAGGGGATGGATGAAGCGGAGAGCCCCGTTTGGAGTGAGGCTGCAAAGGGCATGCCAAAGGAAGTGTTTTGCTGTGCCAAGACTTGTGCTGCGCACGCTTTGTGCTTGGAGTGAGAAACAGGTTCCTTGGTGTTTTCTGCGAAACGCTTTAGCAGCCCGTTGGTGCTTGTATGGAGTCAGGGGATGGATGAAGCGGAGAGCCCCGTTTGGAGTGAGGCTGCAAAGGGCATGCCAAGAGAAGTGTTTTGCTGTGCCAAGACTCGTGCTGCGCACGCTTTGTGGTTGGAGTGAGAAACAGGTTCCTTGGTGTTTTCTGCGAAACGCTTTAGCAGCCCGTTGGTGCTAGTATGGAGTCAGGGGATGGATGAAGCGGAGAGCCCCGTTTGGAGTGAGGCTGCAAAGGGCATGCCAAAGGAAGTGTTTTGCTGTGCCAAGACTCGTGCTGCGCACGCTTTGTGCTTGGAGTGAGAAACAGGTTCCTTGGTGTTTTCTGCGAAACGCTTTAGCAGCCCGTTGGTGCTAGTATGGAGTCAGGGGATGGATGAAGCGGAGAGCCCCGTTTGGAGTGAGGCTGCAAAGGGCATGCCAAAGGAAGTGTTTTGCTGTGCCAAGACTCGTGCTGCGCACGCTTTGTGCTTGGAGTGAGAAACAGGTTCCTCGGTGTTTTCTGCGAAACGCTTTAGCAGCCCGTTGGTGCTAGTATGGAGTCATGGGATGGATGAAGCGGAGAGCCCCGTTTGGAGTGAGGCTGCAAAGGGCATGCCAAGAGAAGTGTTTTGCTGTGCCAAGACTCGTGCTGCGCACGCTTTGTGCTTGGAGTGAGAAACAGGTTCCTCGGTGTTTTCTGCGAAACGCTTTAGCAGCCCGTTGGTGCTAGTATGGAGTCAGGGGATGGATGAAGCGGAGAGCCCCGTTTGGAGTGAGGCTGCAAAGGGCATGCCAAGAGAAGTGTTTTGCTGTGCCAAGACTCGTGCTGCGCACGCTTTGTGGTTGGAGTGAGAAACAGGTTCCTTGGTGTTTTCTGCGAAACGCTTTAGCAGCCCGTTGGTGCTAGTATGGAGTCAGGGGATGGATGAAGCGGAGAGCCCCGTTTGGAGTGAGGCTGCAAAGGGCATGCCAAAGGAAGTGTTTTGCTGTGCCAAGACTCGTGCTGCGCACGCTTTGTGCTTGGAGTGAGAAACAGGTTCCTTGGTGTTTTCTGCGAAACGCTTTAGCAGCCCGTTGGTGCTAGTATGGAGTCAGGGGATGGATGAAGCGGAGAGCCCCGTTTGGAGTGAGGCTGCAAAGGGCATGCCAAAGGAAGTGTTTTGCTGTGCCAAGACTCGTGCTGCGCACGCTTTGTGCTTGGAGTGAGAAACAGGTTCCTTGGTGTTTTCTGCGAAACGCTTTAGCAGCCCGTTGGTGCTAGTATGGAGTCAGGGGATGGATGAAGCGGAGAGCCCCGTTTGGAGTGAGGCTGCAAAGGGCATGCCAAAGGAAGTGTTTTGCTGTGCCAAGACTCGTGCTGCGCACGCTTTGTGCTTGGAGTGAGAAACAGGTTCCTCGGTGTTTTCTGCGAAACGCTTTAGCAGCCCGTTGGTGCTAGTATGGAGTCATGGGATGGATGAAGCGGAGAGCCCCGTTTGGAGTGAGGCTGCAAAGGGCATGCCAAGAGAAGTGTTTTGCTGTGCCAAGACTCGTGCTGCGCACGCTTTGTGCTTGGAGTGAGAAACAGGTTCCTCGGTGTTTTCTGCGAAACGCTTTAGCAGCCCGTTGGTGCTAGTATGGAGTCAGGGGATGGATGAAGCGGAGAGCCCCGTTTGGAGTGAGGCTGCAAAGGGCATGCCAAGAGAAGTGTTTTGCTGTGCCAAGACTCGTGCTGCGCACGCTTTGTGGTTGGAGTGAGAAACAGGTTCCTTGGTGTTTTCTGCGAAACGCTTTAGCAGCCCGTTGGTGCTAGTATGGAGTCAGGGGATGGATGAAGCGGAGAGCCCCGTTTGGAGTGAGGCTGCAAAGGGCATGCCAAAGGAAGTGTTTTGCTGTGCCAAGACTCGTGCTGCGCACGCTTTGTGCTTGGAGTGAGAAACAGGTTCCTTGGTGTTTTCTGCGAAACGCTTTAGCAGCCCGTTGGTGCTAGTATGGAGTCAGGGGATGGATGAAGCGGAGAGCCCCGTTTGGAGTGAGGCTGCAAAGGGCATGCCAAAGGAAGTGTTTTGCTGTGCCAAGACTCGTGCTGCGCACGCTTTGTGCTTGGAGTGAGAAACAGGTTCCTTGGTGTTTTCTGCGAAACGCTTTAGCAGCCCGTTGGTGCTAGTATGGAGTCAGGGGATGGATGAAGCGGAGAGCCCCGTTTGGAGTGAGGCTGCAAAGGGCATGCCAAGAGAAGTGTTTTGCTGTGCCAAGACTCGTGCTGCGCACGCTTTGTGCTTGGAGTGAGAAACAGGTTCCTTGGTGTTTTCTGCGAAACGCTTTAGCAGCCCGTTGGTGCTAGTATGGAGTCAGGGGATGGATGAAGCGGAGAGCCCCGTTTGGAGTGAGGCTGCAAAGGGCATGCCAAAGGAAGTGTTTTGCTGTGCCAAGACTCGTGCTGCACACGCTTTGTGCTTGGAGTGAGAAACAGGTTCCTTGGTGTTTTCTGCGAAACGCTTTAGCAGCCCGTTGGTGCTAGTATGGAGTCAGGGGATGGATGAAGCGGAGAGCCCCGTTTGGAGTGAGGCTGCAAAGGGCATGCCAAAGGAAGTGTTTTGCTGTGCCAAGACTCGTGCTGCGCACGCTTTGTGCTTGGAGTGAGAAACAGGTTCCTTGGTGTTTTCTGCGAAACGCTTTAGCGGCCCGTTGGTGCTAGTATGGAGTCAGGGGATGGATGAAGCGGAGAGCCCCGTTTGGAGTGAGGCTGCAAAGGGCATGCCAAAGGAAGTGTTTTGCTGTGCCAAGACTCGTGCTGCGCACGCTTTGTGCTTGGAGTGAGAAACAGGTTCCTTGGTGTTTTCTGCGAAACGCTTTAGCAGCCCGTTGGTGCTAGTATGGAGTCAGGGGATGGATGAAGCGGAGAGCCCCGTTTGGAGTGAGGCTGCAAAGGGCATGCCAAAGGAAGTGTTTTGCTGTGCCAAGACTCGTGCTGCGCACGCTTTGTGCTTGGAGTGAGAAACAGGTTCCTTGGTGTTTTCTGCGAAACGCTTTAGCGGCCCGTTGGTGCTAGTATGGAGTCAGGGGATGGATGAAGCGGAGAGCCCCGTTTGGAGTGAGGCTGCAAAGGGCATGCCAAGAGAAGTGTTTTGCTGTGCCAAGACTCGTGCTGCGCACGCTCTGTGCTTGGAGTGAGAAACAGGTTCCTTGGTGTTTTCTGCGAAACGCTTTAGCAGCCCGTTGGTGCTAGTATGGAGTCAGGGGATGGATGAAGCGGAGAGCCCCGTTTGGAGTGAGGCTGCAAAGGGCATGCCAAGAGAAGTGTTTTGCTGTGCCAAGACTCGTGCTGCGCACGCTCTGTGCTTGGAGTGAGAAACAGGTTCCTTGGTGTTTTCTGCGAAACGCTTTAGCAGCCCGTTGGTGCTAGTATGGAGTCAGGGGATGGATGAAGCGGAGAGCCCCGTTTGGAGTGAGGCTGCAAAGGGCATGCCAAGAGAAGTGTTTTGCTGTGCCAAGACTCGTGCTGCGCACGCTTTGTGCTTGGAGTGAGAAACAGGTTCCTTGGTGTTTTCTGCGAAACGCTTTAGCAGCCCGTTGGTGCTAGTATGGAGTCAGGGGATGGATGAAGCGGAGAGCCCCGTTTGGAGTGAGGCTGCAAAGGGCATGCCAAAGGAAGTGTTTTGCTGTGCCAAGACTCGTGCTGCGCACGCTTTGTGCTTGGAGTGAGAAACAGGTTCCTTGGTGTTTTCTGCGAAACGCTTTAGCAGCCCGTTGGTGCTAGTATGGAGTCAGGGGATGGATGAAGCGGAGAGCCCCGTTTGGAGTGAGGCTGCAAAGGGCATGCCAAAGGAAGTGTTTTGCTGTGCCAAGACTCGTGCTGCGCACGCTTTGTGCTTGGAGTGAGAAACAGGTTCCTTGGTGTTTTCTGCGAAACGCTTTAGCAGCCCGTTGGTGCTAGTATGGAGTCAGGGGATGGATGAAGCGGAGAGCCCCGTTTGGAGTGAGGCTGCAAAGGGCATGCCAAAGGAAGTGTTTTGCTGTGCCAAGACTCGTGCTGCGCACGCTTTGTGCTTGGAGTGAGAAACAGGTTCCTCGGTGTTTTCTGCGAAACGCTTTAGCAGCCCGTTGGTGCTAGTATGGAGTCATGGGATGGATGAAGCGGAGAGCCCCGTTTGGAGTGAGGCTGCAAAGGGCATGCCAAGAGAAGTGTTTTGCTGTGCCAAGACTCGTGCTGCGCACGCTTTGTGCTTGGAGTGAGAAACAGGTTCCTCGGTGTTTTCTGCGAAACGCTTTAGCAGCCCGTTGGTGCTAGTATGGAGTCAGGGGATGGATGAAGCGGAGAGCCCCGTTTGGAGTGAGGCTGCAAAGGGCATGCCAAGAGAAGTGTTTTGCTGTGCCAAGACTCGTGCTGCGCACGCTTTGTGGTTGGAGTGAGAAACAGGTTCCTTGGTGTTTTCTGCGAAACGCTTTAGCAGCCCGTTGGTGCTAGTATGGAGTCAGGGGATGGATGAAGCGGAGAGCCCCGTTTGGAGTGAGGCTGCAAAGGGCATGCCAAAGGAAGTGTTTTGCTGTGCCAAGACTCGTGCTGCGCACGCTTTGTGCTTGGAGTGAGAAACAGGTTCCTTGGTGTTTTCTGCGAAACGCTTTAGCAGCCCGTTGGTGCTAGTATGGAGTCAGGGGATGGATGAAGCGGAGAGCCCCGTTTGGAGTGAGGCTGCAAAGGGCATGCCAAAGGAAGTGTTTTGCTGTGCCAAGACTCGTGCTGCGCACGCTTTGTGCTTGGAGTGAGAAACAGGTTCCTTGGTGTTTTCTGCGAAACGCTTTAGCAGCCCGTTGGTGCTAGTATGGAGTCAGGGGATGGATGAAGCGGAGAGCCCCGTTTGGAGTGAGGCTGCAAAGGGCATGCCAAGAGAAGTGTTTTGCTGTGCCAAGACTCGTGCTGCGCACGCTTTGTGCTTGGAGTGAGAAACAGGTTCCTTGGTGTTTTCTGCGAAACGCTTTAGCAGCCCGTTGGTGCTAGTATGGAGTCAGGGGATGGATGAAGCGGAGAGCCCCGTTTGGAGTGAGGCTGCAAAGGGCATGCCAAAGGAAGTGTTTTGCTGTGCCAAGACTCGTGCTGCACACGCTTTGTGCTTGGAGTGAGAAACAGGTTCCTTGGTGTTTTCTGCGAAACGCTTTAGCAGCCCGTTGGTGCTAGTATGGAGTCAGGGGATGGATGAAGCGGAGAGCCCCGTTTGGAGTGAGGCTGCAAAGGGCATGCCAAAGGAAGTGTTTTGCTGTGCCAAGACTCGTGCTGCGCACGCTTTGTGCTTGGAGTGAGAAACAGGTTCCTTGGTGTTTTCTGCGAAACGCTTTAGCGGCCCGTTGGTGCTAGTATGGAGTCAGGGGATGGATGAAGCGGAGAGCCCCGTTTGGAGTGAGGCTGCAAAGGGCATGCCAAAGGAAGTGTTTTGCTGTGCCAAGACTCGTGCTGCGCACGCTTTGTGCTTGGAGTGAGAAACAGGTTCCTTGGTGTTTTCTGCGAAACGCTTTAGCAGCCCGTTGGTGCTAGTATGGAGTCAGGGGATGGATGAAGCGGAGAGCCCCGTTTGGAGTGAGGCTGCAAAGGGCATGCCAAAGGAAGTGTTTTGCTGTGCCAAGACTCGTGCTGCGCACGCTTTGTGCTTGGAGTGAGAAACAGGTTCCTTGGTGTTTTCTGCGAAACGCTTTAGCGGCCCGTTGGTGCTAGTATGGAGTCAGGGGATGGATGAAGCGGAGAGCCCCGTTTGGAGTGAGGCTGCAAAGGGCATGCCAAGAGAAGTGTTTTGCTGTGCCAAGACTCGTGCTGCGCACGCTCTGTGCTTGGAGTGAGAAACAGGTTCCTTGGTGTTTTCTGCGAAACGCTTTAGCAGCCCGTTGGTGCTAGTATGGAGTCAGGGGATGGATGAAGCGGAGAGCCCCGTTTGGAGTGAGGCTGCAAAGGGCATGCCAAGAGAAGTGTTTTGCTGTGCCAAGACTCGTGCTGCGCACGCTTTGTGCTTGGAGTGAGAAACAGGTTCCTCGGTGTTTTCTGCGAAACGCTTTAGCAGGCCGTTGGTGCTAGTATGGAGTCAGGGGATGGATGAAGCGGAGAGCCCCGTTTGGAGTGAGGCTGCAAAGGGCATGCCAAAGGAAGTGTTCTGCTGTGCCAAGACTCGTGCTGCGCACGCTTTGTGCTTGGAGTGAGAAACAGGTTCCTTGGTGTTTTCTGCAAAACGCTTTAGCAGCCCGTTGGTGCTAGTATGGAGTCAGGGGATGGATGAAGCGGAGAGCCCCGTTTGGAGTGAGGCTGCAAAGGGCATGCCAAAGGAAGTGTTTTGCTGTGCCAAGACTCGTGCTGCGCACGCTTTGTGCTTGGAGTGAGAAACAGGTTCCTTGGTGTTTTCTGCGAAACGCTTTAGCAGCCCGTTGGTGCTAGTATGGAGTCAGGGGATGGATGAAGCGGAGAGCCCCGTTTGGAGTGAGGCTGCAAAGGGCATGCCAAGAGAAGTGTTTTGCTGTGCCAAGACTCGTGCTGCGCACGCTTTGTGCTTGGAGTGAGAAACAGGTTCCTTGGTGTTTTCTGCGAAACGCTTTAGCAGCCCGTTGGTGCTAGTATGGAGTCAGGGGATGGATGAAGCGGAGAGCCCCGTTTGGAGTGAGGCTGCAAAGGGCATGCCAAAGGAAGTGTTTTGCTGTGCCAAGACTCGTGCTGCGCACGCTTTGTGCTTGGAGTGAGAAACAGGTTCCTTGGTGTTTTCTGCGAAACGCTTTAGCGCAGCGTTGGTGCTAGTATGGAGTCAGGGGATGGATGAAGCGGAGAGCCCCGTTTGGAGTGAGGCTGCAAAGGGCATGCCAAAGGAAGTGTTTTGCTGTGCCAAGACTCGTGCTGCGCACGCTTTGTGCTTGGAGTGAGAAACAGGTTCCTCGGTGTTTTCTGCGAAACGCTTTAGCAACCCGTTGGTGCTAGTATGGAGTCAGGGGATGGATGAAGCGGAGAGCCCCGTTTGGAGTGAGGCTGCAAAGGGCATGCCAAGAGAAGTGTTTTGCTGTGCCAAGACTCGTGCTGCGCACGCTTTGTGCTTGGAGTGAGAAACAGGTTCCTTGGTGTTTTCTGCGAAACGCTTTAGCAGCCCGTTGGTGCTAGTATGGAGTCAGGGGATGGATGAAGCGGAGAGCCCCGTTTGGAGTGAGGCTGCAAAGGGCATGCCAAAGGAAGTGTTTTGCTGTGCCAAGACTCGTGCTGCGCACGCTTTGTGCTTGGAGTGAGAAACAGGTTCCTTGGTGTTTTCTGCGAAACGCTTTAGCAGCCCGTTGGTGCTAGTATGGAGTCAGGGGATGGATGAAGCGGAGAGCCCCGTTTGGAGTGAGGCTGCAAAGGGCATGCCAAAGGAAGTGTTTTGCTGTGCCAAGACTCGTGCTGCGCACGCTTTGTGCTTGGAGTGAGAAACAGGTTCCTTGGTGTTTTCTGCGAAACGCTTTAGCAGCCCGTTGGTGCTAGTATGGAGTCAGGGGATGGATGAAGCGGAGAGCCCCGTTTGGAGTGAGGCTGCAAAGGGCATGCCAAAGGAAGTGTTTTGCTGTGCCAAGACTCGTGCTGCGCACGCTTTGTGCTTGGAGTGAGAAACAGGTTCCTTGGTGTTTTCTGCGAAACGCTTTAGCAGCCCGTTGGTGCTAGTATGGAGTCAGGGGATGGATGAAGCGGAGAGCCCCGTTTGGAGTGAGGCTGCAAAGGGCATGCCAAGAGAAGTGTTTTGCTGTGCCAAGACTCGTGCTGCGCACGCTTTGTGCTTGGAGTGAGAAACAGGTTCCTTGGTGTTTTCTGCGAAACGCTTTAGCAGCCCGTTGGTGCTAGTATGGAGTCAGGGGATGGATGAAGCGGAGAGCCCCGTTTGGAGTGAGGCTGCAAAGGGCATGCCAAAGGAAGTGTTTTGCTGTGCCAAGACTCGTGCTGCGCACGCTTTGTGCTTGGAGTGAGAAACAGGTTCCTCGGTGTTTTCTGCGAAACGCTTTAGCAGCCCGTTGGTGCTAGTATGGAGTCAGGGGATGGATGAAGCGGAGAGCCCCGTTTGGAGTGAGGCTGCAAAGGGCATGCCAAAGGAAGTGTTTTGCTGTGCCAAGACTCGTGCTGCGCACGCTTTGTGCTTGGAGTGAGAAACAGGTTCCTTGGTGTTTTCTGCGAAACGCTTTAGCAGCCCGTTGGTGCTAGTATGGAGTCAGGGGATGGATGAAGCGGAGAGCCCCGTTTGGAGTGAGGCTGCAAAGGGCATGCCAAAGGAAGTGTTTTGCTGTGCCAAGACTCGTGCTGCGCACGCTTTGTGCTTGGAGTGAGAAACAGGTTCCTTGGTGTTTTCTGCGAAACGCTTTAGCAGCCCGTTGGTGCTAGTATGGAGTCAGGGGATGGATGAAGCGGAGAGCCCCGTTTGGAGTGAGGCTGCAAAGGGCATGCCAAAGGAAGTGTTTTGCTGTGCCAAGACTCGTGCTGCGCACGCTTTGTGCTTGGAGTGAGAAACAGGTTCCTTGGTGTTTTCTGCGAAACGCTTTAGCAGCCCGTTGGTGCTAGTATGGAGTCAGGGGATGGATGAAGCGGAGAGCCCCGTTTGGAGTGAGGCTGCAAAGGGCATGCCAAAGGAAGTGTTTTGCTGTGCCAAGACTCGTGCTGCGCACGCTTTGTGCTTGGAGTGAGAAACAGGTTCCTCGGTGTTTTCTGCGAAACGCTTTAGCAGCCCGTTGGTGCTAGTATGGAGTCAGGGGATGGATGAAGCGGAGAGCCCCGTTTGGAGTGAGGCTGCAAAGGGCATGCCAAAGGAAGTGTTTTGCTGTGCCAAGACTCGTGCTGCGCACGCTTTGTGCTTGGAGTGAGAAACAGGTTCCTTGGTGTTTTCTGCGAAACGCTTTAGCAGCCCGTTGGTGCTAGTATGGAGTCAGGGGATGGATGAAGCGGAGAGCCCCGTTTGGAGTGAGGCTGCAAAGGGCATGCCAAAGGAAGTGTTTTGCTGTGCCAAGACTCGTGCTGCGCACGCTTTGTGCTTGGAGTGAGAAACAGGTTCCTTGGTGTTTTCTGCGAAACGCTTTAGCAGCCCGTTGGTGCTAGTATGGAGTCAGGGGATGGATGAAGCGGAGAGCCCCGTTTGGAGTGAGGCTGCAAAGGGCATGCCAAAGGAAGTGTTTTGCTGTGCCAAGACTCGTGCTGCGCACGCTTTGTGCTTGGAGTGAGAAACAGGTTCCTTGGTGTTTTCTGCGAAACGCTTTAGCAGCCCGTTGGTGCTAGTATGGAGTCAGGGGATGGATGAAGCGGAGAGCCCCGTTTGGAGTGAGGCTGCAAAGGGCATGCCAAAGGAAGTGTTTTGCTGTGCCAAGACTCGTGCTGCGCACGCTTTGTGCTTGGAGTGAGAAACAGGTTCCTTGGTGTTTTCTGCGAAACGCTTTAGCAGCCCGTTGGTGCTAGTATGGAGTCAGGGGATGGATGAAGCGGAGAGCCCCGTTTGGAGTGAGGCTGCAAAGGGCATGCCAAAGGAAGTGTTTTGCTGTGCCAAGACTCGTGCTGCGCACGCTTTGTGCTTGGAGTGAGAAACAGGTTCCTTGGTGTTTTCTGCGAAACGCTTTAGCAGCCCGTTGGTGCTAGTATGGAGTCAGGGGATGGATGAAGCGGAGAGCCCCGTTTGGAGTGAGGCTGCAAAGGGCATGCCAAAGGAAGTGTTTTGCTGTGCCAAGACTCGTGCTGCGCACGCTTTGTGCTTGGAGTGAGAAACAGGTTCCTTGGTGTTTTCTGCGAAACGCTTTAGCAGCCCGTTGGTGCTAGTATGGAGTCAGGGGATGGATGAAGCGGAGAGCCCCGTTTGGAGTGAGGCTGCAAAGGGCATGCCAAAGGAAGTGTTTTGCTGTGCCAAGACTCGTGCTGCGCACGCTTTGTGCTTGGAGTGAGAAACAGGTTCCTTGGTGTTTTCTGCGAAACGCTTTAGCAGCCCGTTGGTGCTAGTATGGAGTCAGGGGATGGATGAAGCGGAGAGCCCCGTTTGGAGTGAGGCTGCAAAGGGCATGCCAAGAGAAGTGTTTTGCTGTGCCAAGACTCGTGCTGCGCACGCTTTGTGCTTGGAGTGAGAAACAGGTTCCTTGGTGTTTTCTGCGAAACGCTTTAGCAGCCCGTTGGTGCTAGTATGGAGTCAGGGGATGGATGAAGCGGAGAGCCCCGTTTGGAGTGAGGCTGCAAAGGGCATGCCAAAGGAAGTGTTTTGCTGTGCCAAGACTCGTGCTGCGCACGCTTTGTGCTTGGAGTGAGAAACAGGTTCCTCGGTGTTTTCTGCGAAACGCTTTAGCAGCCCGTTGGTGCTAGTATGGAGTCAGGGGATGGATGAAGCGGAGAGCCCCGTTTGGAGTGAGGCTGCAAAGGGCATGCCAAAGGAAGTGTTTTGCTGTGCCAAGACTCGTGCTGCGCACGCTTTGTGCTTGGAGTGAGAAACAGGTTCCTTGGTGTTTTCTGCGAAACGCTTTAGCAGCCGTTGGTGCTAGTATGGAGTCAGGGGATGGATGAAGCGGAGAGCCCCGTTTGGAGTGAGGCTGCAAAGGGCATGCCAAAGGAAGTGTTTTGCTGTGCCAAGACTCGTGCTGCGCACGCTTTGTGCTTGGAGTGAGAAACAGGTTCCTCGGTGTTTTCTGCGAAACGCTTTAGCAGCCCGTTGGTGCTAGTATGGAGTCAGGGGATGGATGAAGCGGAGAGCCCGTTTGGAGTGAGGCTGCAAAGGGCATGCCAAAGGAAGTGTTTTGCTGTGCCAAGACTCGTGCTGCGCACGCTTTGTGCTTGGAGTGAGAAACAGGTTCCTCGGTGTTTTCTGCGAAACGCTTTAGCAGCCCGTTGGTGCTAGTATGGAGTCAGGGGATGGATGAAGCGGAGAGCCCCGTTTGGAGTGAGGCTGCAAAGGGCATGCCAAAGGAAGTGTTTTGCTGTGCCAAGACTCGTGCTGCGCACGCTTTGTGCTTGGAGTGAGAAACAGGTTCCTCGGTGTTTTCTGCGAAACGCTTTAGCAGCCCGTTGGTGCTAGTATGGAGTCAGGGGATGGATGAAGCGGAGAGCCCCGTTTGGAGTGAGGCTGCAAAGGGCATGCCAAAGGAAGTGTTTTGCTGTGCCAAGACTCGTGCTGCGCACGCTTTGTGCTTGGAGTGAGAAACAGGTTCCTCGGTGTTTTCTGCGAAACGCTTTAGCAGCCCGTTGGTGCTAGTATGGAGTCAGGGGATGGATGAAGCGGAGAGCCCCGTTTGGAGTGAGGCTGCAAAGGGCATGCCAAAGGAAGTGTTTTGCTGTGCCAAGACTCGTGCTGCGCACGCTTTGTGCTTGGAGTGAGAAACAGGTTCCTCGGTGTTTTCTGCGAAACGCTTTAGCAGCCCGTTGGTGCTAGTATGGAGTCAGGGGATGGATGAAGCGGAGAGCCCCGTTTGGAGTGAGGCTGCAAAGGGCATGCCAAAGGAAGTGTTTTGCTGTGCCAAGACTCGTGCTGCGCACGCTTTGTGCTTGGAGTGAGAAACAGGTTCCTCGGTGTTTTCTGCGAAACGCTTTAGCAGCCCGTTGGTGCTAGTATGGAGTCAGGGGATGGATGAAGCGG